>NW_011887839.1:231065-422024 GCF_000806365.1 Fopius arisanus
TTTTTTTTACATTTTTTCCTGCTATTTTAAATTACCATTTTTTAAATAGTCCCACCAGTGCCAAACAGGTACAGAGTGGGGATGACATGGAGATGAGGGGAAGGTGATAGTGACCGCCGCGCTGTCTCGTGCCGCCTGAGAGAACTTGTCCCCTGTTTTTGGCTTGACAATACCTGCTTGTATCATACCTTAGTCCCGTCCTCATAATCCCTGGCTTTTCCGACAGATAGACGAATTAACCTCGAGAGTGCAGAAATTTTTTATCAAAAAGCGTCCATACAACAATTACCAGACATTACTCTGACAATTTTCCCTACAAAATAGACAGCTCCATAAATAATTTCCACGTTCTGTTCATCTTAATTCTATTTAAGTATATCTAATAGTCTTGAGACATTATAAACAACAATAGAAAAATCTTTTATTCCAATGACAATCCAATTAACATATCAATCAACAAATGGGTAACGAACCTTAACTTACGTCAATAATCACATTCAGGAATATTCCCCTCAATCCTGAGTCCATCCATTTTGGCCTCGAGGATTGTCAGAATATTCCCCTGAACGGCCCCTAAACAATTAACCCCAGCAAACAGGGGATGCCTCTTAATCCTGAACTCCACGAGTTTCTCGGCCCCAACGTGCAGTGCCTCGACAAAGACAAACCCCTCAATCCCTTTATATTCATAAACATTAATTCTGCAACCCTCAATCCACAGTAAAAATTCCTCCCCGCCCTGGAACCTCATACTCCTGATCCCAGACGGTCTAGCCTCGATGCTCTGAAGAATTTTCAAACCCGATTCCTCATAATCTGCTATAAAAATAAAATCCTGAGCCGCGGCCTCATCGTAATAAACAAATCTCTCCCTCTGAAAAGGGCCAACTCGAAACCTGAAGACATTATCAGTTCCAAAAGGATTCTCCCTGGTGTTTACTTCACCAGAGGCTAAATCCAGCAGAACAGCTGCGTCTTCCCCGAGGAGAATCACTTCATTGCTCTCAGCACCCCTGACGAACCTCATCCCTCGCCTTCCCAGGGAGAATGTCCTCTTGGGGTTCAAGGTAATCCCTTGGATATCTTGTAGGGAGTAGTGAATCAGCTGGTCCTTTACGATCACCAAGAACTCCTGATCATTCACCTTTTTTCCTCCCTCGAGGTTTCCCAGTTCCTTCACGTGCACCATCTCCTTGTCGGTCAATCTCCAAAGATTCCCCTGGGATTTGCCCTCAGTCTTAATTCCCATCGTGACGAAGTACCTCAGCTCCTGGTACTCCAGACTGATCCACTCCTCAACTACCCCGAAGCCCTCGATTACAGGTCCTCCCGTGAACTCCTCTCCGTCGAATACAAACCCGACAAGGGCACCATCCTCCAGACTGACGAATAAATAATCGGAGGGATCAGACCCCGAGTGGACACTGATGATTCGGCTCGGGAACTTGAACACCTGGGAGTAATCAAAGAACTTGTATCGATAGATCTGTTTATCCGCGAGATGCTTCAGGGTCCTGAGTCTCTCGCAGAGACCCTGGAGCACCTTCTGGGTATCATTGATTTTAACGTCAACCTGGAGGTCTCGCTCCCGTAGATGTTTCACCAGGTTTGCGATGTTGATTCCATTGAGAGTGGCAGATCCTCGAACAGGTCCTTTCAGGTGAACATTACCGTCGATCGTCCACACCCCTGATACAGTCTGAGTCATGGGGAACGTTGTGGTGATGGCCGTTGCTTGCCAGGTCAGGGGGTCGATCCCGTTGTAGAGCCCCAGGACTCTCAGGCTGCCATTGAGGACCACGTCCTCCTGGAAGATTAAATCACTGATCGAGCCATTGTCGTCAAGAGTTTCGAAGTTCAGAGGATTTATTCCGTTTATGGAGACGACGTCCAAGTCTCGACGGATGTTGACGTTCTCCAGGAAGCTGAAATAGCCGGTGATGTTCTGGGGACCTGACAGCTGAAAGCTCTCGTCGTACATCTTCTTGAGGGTCTCATTGTTGAGGGTTCCCTCGATCCTTATGACGTCTGCAGAGATGTTTATACAGTGGAGGCTGGGGATCACTCTGTCCTTGTGATGTGGAAAGAGATCTGTCATGAGGAGATCATTAATTCGTTCAGCCTTGATAGAGTTGAAGACCACGTCCTTGAAGACCGTCTCTCCGGGGGTGAAGGCTGGCTGGTTAAGATAGACAGCATTTTCCCTCAATTGGTTCACGTCGATGTCCATCATATTTTTCACATCGATCCTCCCCGTCACCAGGAGATCACCCCGGACCATCACATCCCCCGAAGTTATCAATCTCCCGTTTATCGGGCCCCCCAAGAGGACGACGTTCTTGTAAAAGTCCTGAAGATTATTGTCATTGAGTCGATGAGTAATCGTCAGGTTTCCGAGTTTCACAGAATTCTTCAGGAGCAAAGGACCTGATATCGAAATATTCTCGTTGTTTAAAAATACAAGAGACTCCTCAAGTGCGTTAAAATCTACACCCTGGATGGACCCGTTGATGAGAAGGTTCCGAATGTCAACAGTTCCTGGGAACCTGAAGTTTCCATTGAGAAGAAATTTCCTGTCCGCCACAGAGTGTATTCTTTTTTTAATCTCGTTGAGCGTAACATTTCCAATTTTCTTGTTGCCATCGAAACTCTTTAAGACAGTCGTCGTTCCTTTGACGACGACGGGACCAGTCAGCACCTGGTGCACATCAGGATTGAGAAAGTTCGTGACTGGGTGATTATTCCAGGAGGCGACATCCAGCATCTCGCAGATAATCGACTGAGCTTTCTTCAAACCCCGAACGGAGATGCTCCTGTCTGTCTTCAAAACTGCATCATCGACGACCTCCGAGAAGTTCCACCCATTGAATAGACCCTCCACCCACAACTCTGTGATGGTGACGTTGTTATGGAATACGACTTTGCCCATATCTTCTGCGTGGTAAATCCCCACCAACTCATAGCCATTGACTCTGGGGGTGGTGATGATCTCAGTGACCTCCAAATCATTAATAGAAACGCTGCCATTGACAATGCTGTTGTACAAATCATCCAAAATTCTTCTCTCACTTTCAAGATCGACCACTGATTTCCCATCCAGAGCCGTAGCTCGTAGAGTTCCCGTGTTCAAATTACCGATGTCAAAATTGCCAGATAGTTCCTGACTCTTCGTCTTCGAAATCAATCGAGATGTAAAGTCCTCAAGACTGACTCCATTGACATTCATCGTCGACAGCCTAGGGGTATGCAACTCCTGAACAATCACTCTGTCGCAAATCATCGACGTCTCATTCAGACGCGCCATGAAATCCTCCCTCGAGACGTTTCCATTCAGAGTATCGAACACCAGCTGCTCCACGACTGGAGGAACCTTGAACGTTAAGACTTTCTCCAGACACTCCGAGAAAATCGCGTCCAACCGTGCGAAATCTCCTCGGATCAATTTTCCAAACGTCACGTTCGCTTCAATCTTCTTCAGATTAGGAAGTTCCTGGGCAGTGTCCAGTGTCATGAACTCACGAAGAAGATGACCATTGATTATTCCCCGGGTAATATTGATCTTTGGTTTAATGACCACCGGTCCCTTAAAAATCTTCTTCCCCCTAATCTCAACGACAGCTTCATTATTGTTTACGAGATCGTTGAACGTCTCCCAAGTCTTGTTGTTCAGGGCCTGATTGACCTGCACCTTCCTCTCGACTTTGAGCCTCCGGAAGGTGACAGGGGACATGATTGACCTGGTCTCGTTGCTGAGACCCGACAACTCCGGGATGACAGGACCACCCGTTATGTTCCCATCGATCTGAAGAATTCCGATAATCGCTAGACTCTCGAAGGTGATCATATCGAGATTCTGGTTATTGTGCAACAGAATGAACTCCTCCACTGGTATCCCGTTGATCGTCAGAAGATTGTTAAGACTCCTGGTGGTCAAGGTCTTGAATGTTTTCTTCGATGGGACATTAACAGCGTCCGTACTGGTCCTCGATACGTAGTCTTCTCGGTATTTGAGACCGTTCAACCGATTCATATCTACATATTTGGCTGTCAGGATACCCTTGACAGTCGTATTATTGGGAATCCTCACGGATTCGCTTTTTAATACAACATTGTCGATCAGTGACAACCAGTTGTAGTTGTTGATGAAGGAGAAATTCATGTTTCCATTAACGACTAACTTCTTCAAATTATAAAGATCGACGTCGTGGTATTGGAGAAGGTTCTTATCGAAGACGATGTCCTCCAGAGGAATGCCGTTGATAGAGTTCACTGTCAACGCCGTGACGTTGATGGAGGGGAAGGTCTTCTGGCCCTTGATGAGGACGTTGCTGTCGTAGGCGAACAGATCTGTGAACAGCGACGCGATCGAGTGATTATTCACTCTCTCAAATACTGGGTTTTCGACTGAAAGATCATTGACCGTCAGATCCCCCAGGATGTGGAGAGATCCGGGGAAATCGAATCTCGTGGAGTTCTTGGGGATTGCCTTCTTCATGTTCCCGTGGATGACGTCTAGTTTCCGTTGTAGCTCTTGGAGAGTGGATAGGGCTTCTATCAGGTTCACCTCGAAGTCACGTTGTGTGAGGATTTTTCCACCTAGGGATATCTTCTCAGGTTTTACTCCTTCCCCGATTATCGTTCGCCTCGACTTCAGGTGATTAATCTCCCAGTGCCCGGTGATGGTGGAAGTCGTTAGATAGCTGCTCTTTATTCGGGACTTTGTGCAGTTGATAATGAGATTCTGCTTTCTCATAATTTCTGATAGCGCCTCCCTCCTCTGGAACAGTTTCTCCACTTCCTCGTAGACGGGTGGCACCAGCTGTTTGAATTCAGTTTGAATTCTTACGATTCTGTTTTTGTAAATGAATCCTATTTTTGGGATGACTGTGATTTCGGAGAGGCGGAGGTCTGTGGTATCAAAGGGAGGAAGAGGAGCACTTCTGAAGGTGTTGTCCTGCCAGACGAGGCCGGCGATCGTTTGATTCTTCATCTGGACGAGGACGAGGACCTCGTCTCTGTAGGTATCCACCGGGATTGCCTCCATCCAAGTGATCTCTTCACTCAGTACTTCACTGAGAGCCTGGTGGAACCCGAATTCTCCTTCAAAAAAATCGAGGATCGCTGCATTTGGACCTGACATACCCAAGTACAGAATGTGTCCACTCTGGAAGCAAGCGAAGTTCTTCAAGCCGATGGACTTGACACTTGGCAGGGATTGGAAGTAGCTCTCCTTGGAATTCTCCTTGGTGTAGCCGTAGAGAGAGACTTTGTCTTCCATTTGCAGAGCTATCATCACTCCATTGTACGCTGGACACTCCCTCACGTCCAGAGCATCAGAACCTGGCAGTCGCTGGCTCAACCTGGACAATTTATTCATTTAATTTTTCAGGAAAATATTCAGTGAATTTGTTAAATATGATACATTATTTAGACTCTCACCAGAAATTTGACAGATTTCCATTGATTCTGAATCCCCAGACGTAAATATGAGAATAATTACTCCTCGAGGAAGGACTTTGTGTCATGGTAATCAGCCTGTCCTGATTTTTGTACCGGAAGTGAAGGAGACGTCCCACCCGGTCCTGAATCGGCCAGGACCAAAATTCCTGGAAGTGATCGTCGGACAGAATGTACCACAGCAGTTGATTCCCGTAAGGCTCTTCGACGGAGAGCACAACAATAATTTGCGACTCGTGGGGAGCTGTGGCATTGGGGGAGGTGAGCACTTCAAAAGTTCGGATTCTCCCAGGAGGAATTATCCAGTGTGGCCTCATCTCGTTGAAGGTCTTGTCCACAATATTCAGGGCGAACATCAAAGGTGTTGACGTCGCCAGGTAAAATATCCCATTTTTCGTAAAAAATTTGTAGTTATTCGCTTCGATGAATAAATCTTTATGGACTGAGTTGGTGATGTTAGTCACCAACAATTCTAAAAGGAGAGTAATTTTTATAATTTTCTAGAGTTAATAAAAAATGATAGAATATAACAAAGTATTAAACGATTTTGATCCATTCATTATATTTTGTAGAAAAGGAAACGCTTAAATAATCATTGGAGAGGATTTTGGTACCTTCTCGATGGCCATCTCCATTTCCGAAATCATACACTCTCTGAATTTCGTCAGTCCATTCTGATTCCCTGGAAGATGGTTCGCTGATTCCCGTCAACATTTCATCCAGTCTGTTGGACATACTCTGAATGTCAAGACACTGTCCAATTCCACACATTAAATAAACCAAAGTAACAGTAATAAATAAATGTTCAATCCCAGCCATGACTGATACGTCACTAAATCAGCGAGCGATTACTCCAAATCATTGGGTACGGTACAACCCGACAACTGTAAATATTTTGAAAAACGGGTATGAATGAAATTCCTACGAGACATAAACCGTAGAAAATTTATTACCATCGATACAAATCAATACAACTCTCACCACCGACACGTGATATTACCGCAGAGATAATTATAAATAATTTTCAGTATTACGTGCTAAACGGTTAAATTATTTTCCACAGTAAATAATATATTACATCCGTAGGAAATCGCTAATCTTTGATTTTTCTGGTCTCTCCTTGAATTGAGCAATGCATATAGAGATAAAATATAAATATAGCAGTAAATAAAATACATGTACTTAAAATACTTGAAGAGACAATCAGGGCACGACGACAGGAATAAATCTACTGCCATCTCCAGCCTTCGGGGTAAATCTGAGATTCACCTTGTTCTCTTCCTCGCCAACCTCCAGGAACGAGTTCCAGTCGACGAGGAAATAAAGCCCTGATCGTCGGGGCGTTGGTAAAACGGGATCTGGAGCCGCTGTGGTACCACCGAAAGAGTCAGCGAGGTCGACCAAGCTGGGGCCCTCAGATGTCGGAGAATTGTCGGTCGCACTTTCCACGAGACGACCATTTAAATCCGAGGTATCTCCAGAGGAATCCGAAGACGATGTGGCATTCGTCGTTGACGTGGCACTCGTTGTGCTCTCGGTGTTGTCGGATCCGGACATCTCATTGTCACTAGAATCTGCCGAAATTGTCGATGAATTATAATCAATTTTTTATTCAAATAGAATTTTTCCAATCTTATCAGTTCTGAAAGATAATTAAATATAAATGACAGAGTCATGCTATTAGTAAATACCAGAAGTCCAACATACCATTTTAAAAAAAATCTGTTAGCTCCATGCAACCTCAGAGTGTAAGACCTAATGAAAACCCTTTCACCCCCCAACCCCCCGAATTTTGTTAGTGACACGAGTAATCACATTCTTGATCCACCCTAAACCACCAATGATTCTGTCAATCCACCACTTCGAGCTCCCCAAAAGATAAATCATCAATCTCTTAATACCACTCTCGGCATCCGACAGCTCCTTATCCTGTTCCTGGCGTTTCACCTCGTTCCTGAGATCTTCATTATACATCTGAAGGATCTCCTCAAGACTGACCGGATCCGGACCTCCCTGAAGTGTCTTGGTGGTGGTCAACAATCGATTAGCAGCATCCCGAACATCATCGACACCAGCCTTTCCCTCCTGGACAAGCTTGACAGTATCCAGTAGTTCGTTAATCTTGTTCTTCTGCTCTTCATCACCGATGCGCGTCTCGTGGGGCTTGAAGACATGCAGCTTCGGCTTCTCCGTCGTCACCAGTTCGATATTCCTAGACCGGGTGATCAGTCCGATGTTCTCCAGGATGCCCTTCATCCGGTCAGGAACTGCGTCGATTACCGAAGCCTCAGTAGTGGTTCGCATTGCCTTTTGACCTCGTGCCTCGCCGAGTCCAAATGTCGCAAGGAAGTCCCTCATGCCTTCGTCCTTGATTTCGGTTGTTGGAATTGGCTTGAAGATCCTCCAGGAGTCGACTTTCGTCGGTGGCCGCACTTCCTGCTCGGGTTTTCTAGTCGTTACCTGTTCCTTCCCAGAGACCGGTAGTCCAAATCTCTGGAACAACGTGTGCAGATCTGGGGACAGATTGCTAACGCCTTTGTGAAGGTCCATCTGGCTGTCCTCGAAGGTGTTCTGCGTTAGTATTGATGATCCATCAGGTATCGTCGAGGTCAGTGCGGCTTTGCTTGGGATCAGGTTGCTGTCTGCCATGGTAAAGTCCTCCCCGAGGATATCCTCATTCAAAATTCCTTTGCTCTTCGTTTTGTCTCGACTCGGTTGAAGGCCAATCGCCGCCAGAAGATTCGCCACTTCCTTTCGCATCGGTGTTGTCTGTCCCCTAGTTGATTGCGAACTCATCGGTGTTACGTACATCACAGCTGCTGGTGCGTCATTCATCATTTCGATATTCGTCATATCGTAGGTGGCGATGTCAGTAGCTGGTGATGATCTTGGTCCTTCTTTCGTGAAGGTGACAGACGTCGTCGGGACAGATGATATGACAGTAGGCAGAAAAGGTTTGACTTGAACTGCCTTGACTGAAGCCTTCACCGATTTCTTCGGCGCGCTTGGAGTTGATGTGCGCGATGGGACTCGGGTTCTCGGTTTTGAAGTCGTTGATGGAGGTGCATTGTATCTCCACTGGTCTGACGTCAGGATATTGACGGAGGTATAGGTCGTCGGTGCCGTTGAAGAGACGTAAGGCGTTGTCGATTCGTGGGTGGATGATGCCTCGGTGCTGACGACCACCTGCACCTTTGGTTTATCCATCGTTTGGAAATTCTTTTTCCTCTCCGGCAGATCGTCCAGGTTGAAGGTGAACTTCTCTGGACTTCCTGGAGCAGCATCTGAGTAGGAGCTCCGGTGGTTCTGGTAGTCTTGAGGCGTACCGATCTGATTCACCTTGTCTGAAGGCTCAATCAGGTTGATGCTGCTCCGAGGAGATGATGCAGTGGATTCTTCTTGGATTGACGCGAATGGCAACATTATCTCGGAATCCGGGATTACCTGAACCATTGGCGGTTTAGTGTACAAATCCTGGAGGTCCTCACCTGCTGAGTCCTTGGAGTTGTACGGCAGGACGACCATCAGTGCTCTCTTGTAGTCGGATCTCATCTGCTCGATGGACTCCTCGTAGTTCTTCATGTCTCTGGATGTTATATTCTGGAGGATGTCCACTATCTCCGCGCGGGACAGCCTCGGAAGACTCGGATCTGATAGCATCAGTCGCTCTACCTCATCGATTGTCCGGTTGATCGACGACTCGATCTCCAGCTTTGACGGGAGCTCGTCACACCCTCCCAGCGTCAACAGCGACACGAAACAGATTAACAAAATCTGGAAGACGAAAAACAAATTCATTGAAAATCCTGAGAATAAAAAATAATCTACATCTAGATTTTCTTCCGTTGTAATTTCGCTTTGTAATTACATGTTTTATCATTACAGAAAAAATGACCGACATTTTGACGCCTCGACTGCTGGAAACCTTGCAATATCCAGATTTCATCAGATCAATAAAAAAACTACGCATCACCTGCGACACGCGCTGCGCAATTGCTATTAAATTTTTCAAATTCCGTGGATTAAGATTCAAGAATCTTGAGTTGCCGAGAAAGTCCATTCGTTTTAATGTAACTATTTCCAACTTCAATTCCGACTCTCATTACTTCCCTCATTACCCATCATTACCCTCATCATTACGATTTTCCGTCATCGAATTTCACGGAATTTATTTCCACGGCAACTAGAAATTATCCAGTCTTTCCAGGAACATTGAATTAATTATAATGATTCCTTAGACTTATAATTCAATTTTCTAATTAAATGGTAATTGTCTACAATAATATGATTCCACAATTATTTATCAATTCCAGTTTTGAAGATTGGATGGATTAATTGAAGAAATTAGTCAACCCGAGAGGATCCTTGACACAATAACGAGAATGAAAGTAACTTTCCTTCTTCCCCACGTGTCACGGAAATCCTGAAAATTCCCAGAATCCCCACCACCCGGTGTCCAACGGTCCCAAAACGAGAAAAACCGGTAGCAAATGGTGCGAAATCTTCATAATCATCAATTTTCACTGACAAAAATATTCCCAAAAAATTAATCAACCGAAACAATCGGGAGTAATTCAAATGTTGAACGATTTAAAACGAAATATGAAACGATTCGTTTGCGAATCGGTTGAGAGAATAATTGACTCACCATTGCGGTATATCCGATCGTCCGAAGACGCAAACGACAACTGACTTGAAGAACTCGGGCCACAGCTCAGACCTACTTTCAAACTCTCTCCTTATCACTACCGATTCTCCCTCTGTGACTACCATATGTCCATTCGATCGGTTTCGGATAAATATTCATAATTCAATGATTTGCGCGCCAATCGTTGCGATTTATCGAATCGAATCGCGAGATCACTTGCAATCGGAATGACGTATCAATCATAAAAAAAATATTTCTGATCATAATTATTGTTATTATATAATAACTATATATATAACTATATTATTTATTGTTATTGAAATCGCAATTATTATTATCATATAATTCTATTAAATACGATTATTACTCATCATTTTTTTTTCGATTTTAATAAATTATGATATTGACAATATTTTATTGCATATTGTATGCATCAAATAAATAAATACATTTATTTATTTATTGTTATTATATTCTGTAGGGTCTGTATAAATAAAATAAAATAATATAATATCCTTTTTGGTGAAATCATTGATGTTGAATTCAGAAAATTATATTTATTTCAGTTCCAACTCCAAGGTTGCAGATTAAAAAAATTGGAGATGTCACTTTCCTTTGCTTTCGACTTTGTACGGTGTGGGACAAAAAAATGCTAGATTGTTTATTAAAAAACGTCGTGCCGAGGAAAATGGAAAGTTGGAGTATCGGAATCGGGTCATGAGTCGCATGACCTCGCCGGTGATTTACTGACGTTTTCATTCTGATTAGAGTTCGTCCTTAAAGGAATGCCTGACGAGTAATTGCATTTGCGATAGGCAATACTTTCGAGTACTTTCGAGAAATTATGCTGGAGAAAATAAATTCGCCTTCGATTTTTAGGATTACATTTACGATTCGCTTGAATTGTCTTTTTATTTTTTAACGATTGAGGGAATTTTGAGAATTTTTGAAAGGGACTCGCATTGATTTCAAATTTCAAAGCCGAAATTACCGACTCATGGGACCAAAGTTTTATTTACAGTCGGTATTAAATCATCAAGCTGTAATATCGGAAACTATCGAACCCCGGGATTTTTATTTTCAAACTGATTCCATTGAATGACTTGAATTATTTATTGTCAACAAACAATTTATCGTTCACCAAACGGAGCAATACTAGCTCCAAAGATTTAATTTTCAAAAAACCACGAACTGCTTCCAAAATACTCCGACGCGGCAATAATTCTCCAACAAGAATATCCAAAAACAATATCTAAACCGAATAACTTATGAATTTTAATTAACTAAACAAAATCGTGAAAGAAAAAAAATAAAGTGGAAAAATCCCAGAAATTCTGTGAATCATCAAATCCCGATTGATTCCGGAAATGAATTTCTTTAGTTTTCTGGTTCGTGCTCCCGGGGATGATTTCTCATGGACTCTAGATCGTTCCAGCGATCAGTGATTGATAACCAGTGGTAAATCCTCTCAACATGGTCTCAGCAAAATTTCAAACAAAAAGTGGGGACTGAACTCTCTCTGATCGCACACCGGTCTCTTTCAGGTACCTCAGTGCGACTGTCTCTCACCCAGACGAGGGTTTCTCCAGTCCAATAATTTCGCTTCATTCCCCCAAGAATGGAGAATTACTTGAGCACCCAAGAAGATACGTCAAATTACAATAGCTACTATCTCAATTTATCCTGTAATGACTATGAAGTGCCATCATCCAGAGATTTCCTGAATAGTGAGTAATCAATCCATAAATTTTCATATTCATTTCAATCCATTGATTCTCATCTAATAATTCTATAAAATCCAAATAACGATAGATTAATAATTAATTAATTAATTAATTAATTAATTAATTAATAATTAATTGGGTATTAATTCAATTTTATTTATCGACTAGAATTTATCGAATTTGTTGAAGTTGAATAAAATAAAAAATGCAGACACTCGAAATCGCGCACTCATGCCTGTCGTTGCAATTCAAGTGAAAGTTCTACACTCTCGCGAGTGAAGTAAAATCGTGAAATAACGCGATGACGAAGAGTCGGCATGCCTGGGTAACCCATTTACGCGATTTGTATTTTTTACCCGTCCGAGAATCAGTCCATTATTATTAACCCAAAACATCGTAGCCGTTTAGGTCAGACGAGATTTGAATGGGCGCGTCATTATCATTAGATTATCCTTACGTGTGATTAAATTTTTTTTACCCACTTTCGTTTATTTATTCATTATTTTTCAGGTTTAGGAGTTTTTGGGACGATATTCGTTAGCATCGGGGCAATTTTGGCGACTGCCACCATCGGCCTCACCCTCGAGGCCTGCTCTCGTCTCATTTATCAGGTCGAATCCAAAAACTATAAGACTAATTGTGTGTTTGTACTTTCGGTTTATCCAGTTGCGAGTACCTGCAGTCTCATTGCTCTGGCGATTCCAAGGTTCGATTATTTTTTATTGAATTATTAACAAATGCAGTCAATACATTCCCCCACCGAATGCCGCGTTAATTTGCCCTAAATTCCTTGAACTATATAATTATTATAAAAAATTGAACACTGACTGAAAAAAGTGCGAGACTCAATAGAAAAGTTTTTAAATTTCCGTGTCGTCTCGAATTTCACGAGGGGGAAATCCCTGTGGGAATAAACGAGGCGATAAATTCCGGTGATGAGGTAATAAATCGAAAAAGCTCAAAACAATTTAGAATTGTGCTCCAATTCTTTCATCAGCTCCTGCACGTGGGAATCATCAACTGTAGTCTCTTGGGGCATTGACTAACGACTAGTGATAATCCGTATATATTTTTTTCAAGTTTAGCCGATCCAGCATTTTGAGAAAGTCTGTGAATTGGTTTTGTACACGAAAAGGGCAGATCTCCCCTCGTTCTTTATATATTTTTTTTTCTCCCCGAAGGGGATCCCTTAACGAGCAAAAGAAAACGAACGAGAGTGAAACAAGTTCGATGTATATTTCTCAACTAATGATCGTGTTTGGGCCCCTCTGGCCCAACCGATAACGCTTGTCCCGCCGATCCCTCAATCTTTCGACAGCTCACATGAGCACAGTTGACACTGGCCCCTCATCCATCTCAAATCGGGGCCTTATCTCAACTTGTCTTTCAATTATCGACTAGATTCAACCTTTACGCATGACATTTTGGTTTAATTTTCGATTTGATCGTCATAATTAGCTCTCATTCCCCTGTCGACGAGTCGATGAGCCATCGAGCCATCGAGCCATCGAGCCATCGAGCCATCGGCTCCATTAATTCACCCGAAAAACAAATATTTGTTTACACAAATAATTGAAACAATTAAGTCTTCACGAATGTTGAAGAAATAGCTTTTGTTGGTAATTGAGTAATAAATAATGACATGATTATCACTGATCCAATTACGATATCGCTTCGGTGATTTTCGTCCAGGACACGTGCACCGAGTGTCATCGGGGATCATTAAAGATGATCAAGGAAAACCCACCAAAGCGACAATAACACTCGAGGAAACGTAATTTCTCCAATTACATCTCTTCGACTCGGGCATTATCCTCGAAATTCAGCCTAACGATCTTTTTTTTTCGCTCTGGTTTTTTTTAGGTGCGATGTAATGGCGCCGAAAAAAAAATTATAACCAGAGGATGTATCGGAGAATGAAAAAACAAAAAATGGAAAATTGCTGTTGTGGGTATCATTGTCATTGTCGGGCGTCTATTGGGCGGCCAACCGGTTCTCCTTCCTGTCTATAAATATAGGAAATGGAAAAAAAATATCTCAACTGCTGTTTTTGTCGCGGCCTGAGGGAGATGCTATCGGTCAATTACCAAATGACGTTCATTAAGGAATTCGGTAATTGGGGGGAATGAAAATTCAGAAAATTTGAAAATTTGATTTGCTCGGGAATTCACTGCGCGGGAAGAAATATTCAATAAAATTTAAGTGTCTTTTCCGTAATTCCGGAGTGAAATGTGGGTGTAGGAAATTTTAAATATCTGTGAAGAATTCCCGGGAAAAAAATTGTTATCGGAATATTTTTTCCAAATTTTTAAAAAATGTCTGGTAAACTTTTCAGAAAATGTTTTTTTATAATTTGAATGGCGTTTTTTTGAGAATATTGGTAAATCAAAAAAGTAAACAACAGTATAATAAAAAGAAAAAATGATATTTACAAAAATTTTTAAATAATTATTTTAAAAATTTTCCGAAACAAATTCAAAAAAATTCTAAATTCCATAAAATTTCCAGAAATTTTTTGAAAATTTGGAAAAAATATTCCGATTACAATTTTTTTTCACCCGGATTACGACTCCATCATTTTCCGAGTCGATTCCATAATCGGTAAGCGAACAGAAAATTCCGTAATTTTGACTAAATATTTCCCTCCATGAGAAATTAAATGATTCCCTCCATTAAGCGACGTAAAATAACGATAAGAATTATTCCAAATTAAAAAAAAAATAGTGGATTAAGGATTATTTATTAAAAAAAACGTATAATATTGGTATATCGTAATCTGTAGATCAATCTCACAATCTCCCCTGCTGATGAAAATGTGGCATACGGGTACGAGTCAATACGATATTTTAATTTTTTCCATGGATATCCGTCTGGGATATCTCCTCGAGGATCAGGTCGTAGGGTAGACAGGAATCAGGCTCCATTAACGACATTCGGTGAGTGTGGCCGGAGGATCGAAAGCCGAAAGAAAAAGAAAAAGTAAATAAATTGACATCGCGAGGAATTTCAGTGGCTCCCCGATACCCTAGGAAAAATAAATAAAAAAAAAAGATAAACCCGGAGACAAAGGGGGCGGAAAAATAATGAATCCCCTTAACGATTGGTCGATGGTAATCGGTGTATGTTTTTCCACAGAGCACAACTCCTGACGGAGGCTGTAACCCAAATCTCCCTCACGATATCGATGTATCGTCTTTACCTTCTTCTCATCGATATCGGCAGAAGAAAGGTCACAGGTGCACCCCCGATGCTCCTGAGAGTTGGTCCCTGTTGTTGCTGGCCATGTCTGCCATTCCCCAGTATCCAATTGAATGAGGCCAATTTGTCGTGGCTGCAAATAATCGTCATGCAGTTTCCTATCGTCCAGGTATAATCTACATCGTCTAGACGTACCTCAATATCCGCTTGCTATCATAGCATTGAAGTCTCTGTCTAAATTCTCCGATAGCGCACGCTAAATTTGCCCAACGATTTTTAAACAAATACTATACAACAAATATTTGCGGTGAATTACAGAAAAAATGATAATCCTTTGATTATTGATTTTAGACTATAGATTTGATAGATAGATAGATTTTTTATAGCATCGATCTCTGTAAATAATTGATAGCTGATAAAATGATTGTATTATCTATCAGGGTATCGTCTACGTTATTTTCCTCATCATGCACTTGGAAAATCCAGTGATTTATGGTAAATACAACGTGTGTCTCCAACCCATATCCATCAGCAGTATTCTTCTGGCACTTTACGGATTGAACATCACATTCATGAGTCTCAAGGATATTAATCCTGGTGAGTTGACTCAATGTCCCCTTAATGGGATATCCGGTGATCTAATGGCGGATAATATCTCGTCGTTTGGTTTCTGATGTTTGGAAATACCTCCGAATTCCGTGGGAACAGACTGCCCATGACTATCTGTCTAATCATTAATTATCAAATTATTTTTACTCCGCAGAATTGAGACTTCGACTGAAGGCGACGGTCACTCAAATGGTTTTGCTATTCTCCAAATTACAACTGGCAATTATCAGAGCTCTCCCAGCTGTCGGATTATTCCCATGCAATCCACCGATAACACCGCAGATCTACGCTAATTGTAAGACTAAATAATCATGAGTCATTATAATTTATGGTAATCATCAGTGAACGGACAATTGGAATTCTACCGGATGAATTTTGCGGGTGAATGGTCAAGAAAATGTGGAAAACAGGAAAATGTATAATGGAAATGGTCTTGGGTACCTGATTAAAATTCTAGAAGACTCCCCTGAAGATAAACCCGAAGAAATTCAAACAATACAACCAAAAGAGTATCAAAAGATGTTAATCACTGGAGCAGGGTCAGCATAAAAGATCCGTTGAAATTGTTTTTTTAAAACACATTTTATTTTTTCCCTTTTGACACTGATCATGATGACAAGGGGGTAAAAATAAGACTAACCATGTCCGTTGGTTACGGGTTAAGACCCATATAAACTCACATTGGAATCGTGATCTTCTCAGGTTTCTTTCTCAATTTCAGTTACCTACAACGCACTGATGCTAATCGAGATGTTGCTGCTCTGCTACGCGGCGAGGCATCTATATACGGAACAAAGACTGGACAAGGATCCAGCATCCGCTGTACCTGAAGAGCATCGCTTGAAGACTGAATTAAAATCCACAAATATCGTTAGCCATAATAATAATAACGGTGTGCAATTGACTGTTGGAGTAACCAACATGGGTTTTCAGTGATAAAAAACTGATTAGAAAATAATAACTGCACAATTTATTCGTTACAATTCAATATTATATAACTATTTTTATATATTCGGTAAAGACTTGAGATAATTGCACTGAAATAAGAAGTTATGTCTGTTATTTAAATGATATTCAGGTTGAGAGCTTTAAATTCAGATTGAATTATGAAAATTACTTGGACTCGTGTTCTCTACGTTTTTTTTTTCTCTGTCGGAAATTTTTCAAGGGGGGGGGGGGGGGGGGGGGCAGGAGGGGATGTCGGAGAATCGTCGAGAGGACGTGATAATTTATAGAAAAGTATCTGAGAAAATTGTGATTCCACTGCTGACTCGAAGACAAAGATTCGACATAATAGTCGCCTTCTTCGAAGAAGAGATGGGTCAAGAGACAAGAGACAGAGTAGGATGAAAGATTTTGAAAATAATTTCCGACCCCGCCTTATTATCCCACTGCCTTCACCTCTCGCATGACAAATTGGGATATCCCCGATGTGTCCTCAACCGTGCTGAGATGCCCAACCCGAGATGACGCGTGGGGTGAATTGATAATAGATTTTTATTCTGATGAAAGGAATTTTTTTTTTACCTCCACAATAAATTTTGTCGTTCACGTGTCTTTGTTTAGGACAGCCTCCAGGGATGAGGTTTTTCCGGTGCTGGGGAGTGTGAAAATAATAATGAAGTGTTTTCGTGGGGCCAATGATGAAAAAGGGGAGAGTTGTGTTTAACTGCTGGTCCAGAGGTACTGGGCATACATAAAGAGCACTCGAGGTACCATTGAGGGCCCTTCGGTGCAATCCATGAGATGCAACACGTGCCCTTTCCCTTGACTAAGTGTAAACAGACGTTGGCATGCAACATCATGGCAAGCTGCCAGTTTGATGCTTCACAGGCTTCCAGTGTTCTAGGGATGGAACACCATTCGTCATGACTTTTTTTTTTCTCTGGGAATAATTTCTGCTGCCATTCCAAGAACACTTTTATTTTTTAATGACACTCGAGGGATAGAAACGGAATTGATGTCATTGTCATCTTTCAGGCGTCGGTCAATATTTATATTTTAACAATATGACACTTTGAAATTTTAAATTTTCCAACTGAATAAACAGTCGATTATTATTTTAAAATACCGGATAATTCGTGATACCATCGGGCTCAATTCTCCTATGATTATGATAATTGTAATTATAATTATCATTATAATTATAATGCATAAATGTTGGCGGGTGTTATATTCAGTTGAGATAAATTTTTATTTCGATGAGATGACTGCCCCGAGGGCAGTGGTGGAAGTGGTGGAAGTGGTGGAAGTGATGGAAGTGGTGGAAGTGGTGGGAGTAGTATAAACCTTCGTAGGTGAATCCTCTGGGGGATATAAAACGGGTAGACGTATAGTATTTGTTCCTCTCATTGGCGTTTATATTTTATACCATTCGGGAGCAAGTTTGGATGGCGACGTCGGCATCTGTGCCCAATGATTCATTGATCCCACTGAAACGGAATTGGGGGCTTTTCAAAAGGGAGAATATAGGCCCCGTGTGGATTGAGGGGGGATACCAAAGGAAGGTTTAGGTTCTTGTGTTGATTTTTTGACTGAACAGCCTTTCGGCTTCCCAGCTACTGTTTATTGCCAGTTTTTCTCGTTACGGTATTGATATTCCGCGTGCCGATGGTGTACACTTATTTTTTGGAGTTCGTTGTACTGTAATTATATTTTCAATCCATATGAAATTGATTATAAAAAATATTGAGAATGATTTTCCATTTTTCTTGGAATTACAAAGAATTGTTTTAAAAAACTGGGATCATCGGTCGGTTGATGATGAATCGAGGCTGTTGCCATTTGGCTGCAGTAACCGATCTCTCGGTGTTGAATTATTCAGATAATAATAATAATAATAATGCCTTCTCTCTTGGTCTCAAAGTAATCCTTTTTTTTTCTCTCGGATGAGTAAAATGGTGTCGCTGGGTGATTTAAATCATACGTTTCGGGATAATGAATCATTGTCGCTTGTTGGGAGATAAGTTGTAGAAGTGTGATGATTATTTTGAGGTGTTATCATGCGACATGCTGGCCTTTTGAATGTATTTTTCTTGTGAATTAACTCGACTGGTGATTTTTTTCTTGGAACTCAACAGCTGCTTGAATTTTCAATTCATTTTTACGATTTTTTTATTGTATCGGTCATTCTTCAACAGTGAAAATAAATAAATAAAAAAAAATTTTTGATTCGGAGATTGTGAAGAATTCTCTCTAAACGCGCATTGTTATTTGGTTATCCATTTTTTCCGCGTAGTTGATCCTAAAAAATATTTTCAATTCAACTCGTTTCCACATTATCCATAACCATCGATCCGTGGCCTGACATATGCCAAAGGAAACTGTTAAATCTATTAGAAAGGCCCCCAATACCCACAATGCGCCAATTCACGATCAGTGGGCTTTTATACCTCGAGCCTTGTAGTTTAGATTGTGGGCCAGGTTGCAGGTATAAGGGACCCCGAAGAGACGAGGGAGAGGTTTCACAAATAAAAGAGGAGAGAATATAAGAAAAAAAGATGAAGCCTATACTTGAAGATCCCGGTCTCTGGTGGCCCTCTGCTCTTCGCATGCCAGGAAATTCTCTCGTTCTCTCCTCTGAGAGATAAATCTCTTAGTTGAGAGTTGTTGTTGTGGGGTATATGCCACGTAGGAGAATAAAATTTGGAATTCTAGCTAAAAACTCGAGCCTATCAGCAAGATCTCACTGGATCGTGTCGATCTTTTCGACAATCTCTGGAGAAAGATCATCAAACGACTGATGTATCATTTCGGATGGCATCACAGCGTCTTCCTGTCTCATAAATAATTCGTTAACTTCACGGAAAAATTGAACAAATAATAATAACAATAATAATAATAATAATAATAATAATAATAATAATAATAATAATAATAATAATCTCGATCGATATTTTTCATTATCAACTCGAATTGGAGTTGAGAAAGTGGAATTGGGTGAGTAGTTTTTGAGGTACCGAACAAATTAGTTTCGATTGAGAAAGTTAAATAAAAAAATTAAACTTCTATCGCTTTGAAGAGAAAAAACATTTCAATTATTTTTTATTTGTCAAGTTAATGAGATGGAAAACCGTAGGCGTTGAAAAAAAATGGAAATCTCATCGGGCATAACAGAAAAATGCAAGTCACAGTGTAATTCAATTTCTCGAGAGACAACGAAAAAGAGGAAATGGTGATAAATTTCGATGGAGCCACTGCCTCGTATTTTCTGGGAGGATTTTGCTGGAGAATCGCCGTGAATTTTCCCATTCCCGTCGGCCCCTTTGAGGATCCCTCCACGGTCTACCCGAATTTTCCGGTTGAAATGATTTTCATTGATCGACGTACACTGGGATGTGTGGGATTAAAATGGGCGTCAACTAATTAAAGATCCCGAATGTGATCCGTAATTATTGGAACATTAATAACACCCCGAGGGATTCGAAATATTTATTTCTGTGAAATCACTTGTTGTTTCCCATTTTTCCGCGAAAATAAATATATATGTTTGAGGATTGAGTGTCTCCTGACACTTGCGCCATTCTCTCGGGGAGGAAGTTGCGTTTTCACTGAAAATTGAAAATTCGAAATTTTTGGACAAGTATCAGGAGAGCATGAAAATCGAGCAGATATTCACTGAAAATTGAAAATTCGAAATTATTGGAACATTAATAACACCCCGAGGGATTCGAAATATTTATTTCTGTGAAATCACTTGTTGTTTCCCATTTTTCCGCGAAAATAAATATATATGTTTGAGGATTGAGTGTCTCCTGACACCTGCGCCATTCTCTCGGGGAAGAAGTTGCGTTTTCGGGGATAATTCGGAGGATAGAGCCAAAAGAACTGGCAAATATCGGCAATTTTGTTTCGCAGAAAGCCTCCGAGACATAATATTGCATTATGTGGCGATGCCTTTTTGCAATCTGGCATTGTCCGAGTGTTTCAGTCAATTGCCGAGGAATCACGCGACTGCGTGAGGCAGTCATTGTTATTGTAACACAATGTTATGATTTTTTAGGAGACTTCCTTCAAAGGATTCACGGACAAAGCATTGAGTTCTTCAGGTGTGAAAAGAATAAATTTCAATATGACTCCAGACGACATCAGGTGAACATCAATGACTTTCATCCAATTTTCGAATCACAAAAATTGAATTAAAGCCCGGGTGGACTATTTATCGAACGGCGACTTTTGTTTAAATTTTAGCTTTTTAACCAAAAATACAGTTGCGTATTTTTTTATCATTTTTTTGTTAACATGGTAGATCCCTTTTACCATATCGCTCAACAATATCGCTCTTTAGCGCCCTTCAATAATTTTTACTTTTTTTAAAATTTTTTTTTATAATCATTAGAGTAGTTCCCGAAACACAAATTTGATCTCAAATTTTAATGTATTTTACGCTAAAAAGATAAAATTTAAATAAAAGATGACATTCGGTCCATTCAGTGAATACCTTCTCGATTTTCATGCTCCCCCGATACTTTTTCAAAAATTTTGAATTTTCAAATTTCCGTCAACACCTCCTCGGTTCTCATGCTCTCCTGATACTTTTTTGAAAATTTCGAATCTTTCAATTTCAGTGAATACCTTCTCGACTTTCATGCTCCCCTGATACTTGTTCAAAAATTTCGAATTTTTCAATTTCAGTGAATACCTCCTCGATTTTCATGCTCCCCTGATACTTTTTCAAAAATTTCGAATTTTTCTATTTCAGTGAATACCTCCTCAATTGTCATGCTCTCCTGATACTTTTCCAAAAATTTCGAATTTTCAATTTTCAGTGAATACCTGCTCGATTTTCATGCTCCTCTGATACTTTTTTGAAAATTTTGAATCAAAACGAACATTCAATGAATCCTCAAAAAATCGATATGATTAATAATAAATCCTAACAAATTGAGGGACTGCCGTCAAAGAGACGAGCGTTGAGTGTAAACACGAGTGTTTATTCACCACCGAAAATCACTACCACATTCTTATCAATCTTCGTCACTACGGCATCATTATGAAGAGCCTCTCACCGCCTCAGATGTCTGTCGGTTCGTTAATTGCTTTAATGGTCCATGACACACTCATGATTTTACACGTATGTCATCTCCCCGCACCTCCCACCACGTGTCTCGCGTTATCATTTTTCCCGGGAGTGAAAAAAAATTTTCAAAACAAAATCAAAGAGCCATTTTCCGAGTACAAGGGTTCCCCCGGGGCATTTATAAATTTGACATTCATGTAGCATCACCGACAGCAGCTGGCAAATGCATTGAATTTTACTGTCCTAAAAATGATTCTCCAACCGCCCGATGGGACCATCTGTTTCACCTCGAAAAATCGGAAAAATGCGCTTTTCTAGATTTAGACGGGATCCACCCCCATCTGGCATATGGCACACGGAGATGTTAGGATGCGGGAAGCTCATCTTTTCTCCAACAAGTCCTGGGTATTATCGGGTTAATTCCATTCCTTTTATTACACTCGTCTCTTCAGTGCATTAAGAGTGACATTGATCCCAATTTCGTGTACATCATTCTCAATGCTAGAACCTCTGACCCAATTGTCAGCGAATTCTTTTCAGTATCAATAACAGAAGATTGAATTTCCCGCATTGACAGGAAACTTCGATCCAATCCCTGGAGAGTCTATTTGTTGTGTATTTATTGTGTATTTATTGTGTATTTATTTTATTATTTATGATATTCTCTCGTTTCCGAGAGTTCTATTATAAAATCAATTGTCGACTGCTAAAATAATTGAATACTGATAATTCCCGCAGAATCTGAATTATTGATAAATAAATAAAGGATTGGGTTTTCCGCAGAACCACTTAGTGTGGTCGCACCAATAGAAAAGGAGAGGCTGAAAAAGAGACAAATTACCGCGAACCATAAATTTCTCGCGGTTGAGGTCGATAAATAACCGAGAGTGGCCTGGAGCCCTCAATAATTTCCCTTTCCCGAATTCTCCTAGGAATTCCTTCCTTTCCCGAAAGACCCGATGTTCCACACGTGTCCCTATTCCCATTTTATTTTTCACCCAAGTAGCATTATAAGGGCAGTCTATAAAGAGCCGAAAAAAATTTTAACCCCAGCCATATCCCGTCGATTATTATACTCTCATCTTGCAACATTCATAATTTCAAAATAACAACAGCCCTCGGGGGCCTCTGCACGGTGGGGGCGATCCATTCGCAGCATTTAGCATATTTTATAGAGAGAATGGGTGAGGAAGAAAATATAAAACACAACGGGCCCCGATGCGGAGACGCAACCGCGGAATTGAAATTCAAATTAAAAATCTCGAATTATGAAATTATCCTTGGAAACCGCGTGGGCAATTTTCAAGCAATTTCGACATGGCCCAACTTACCCCACCCACCCCCTTACCTCCCACTCTCTGCCATTTCTTTTTACCGCTTTTTCCCTTTTACACGTTCGTATCTCTCGTCGGTTTTGGGATGGAGAAAAATAATGACCTGCCTGCGGCAACCATATGGTCGTCAAGACAAACCGTTCGACCAAAGTGTAAAGCCGGTCAGAATCTACCCTTCGGATTCCACCACTTATCGATAGCCATTGCTGCCCAGAAAGTACGTCCAAAAAATATTGCGATTGGAAATGGAATAGTTAAATTAATTAAAACACATTTAATAAATTCTAATCACTATTTCTTTATTAAAATCGCAGGATGAAGAATATCGTCTGAACTCTATCAATATCTCCAAGAGACTAAAGACTAGCCACAAAGACCATAAGAACATTCGTCACCAAAGAAAGAACCCTACAATGGTTTTTGCTTCATCATAAATCAGTTCAATATATTTCTATGAATTTTAACTTGATATTCCAACAATTGCCAAAAAAAATGGGAAATTTTTAGTAATTCAGGGACGAATAATTTGATTTCATGTGTTTTTTCCAAAAATTGTAAAATAATCTGTGACACAACACATGCTTCAAAGGAAGTGAGAGATTTTATTCCCGGATTTTCCCCATGAGGAAGGGCCTGAAGGATGTACAGACCCAGGAGGTAAACCATGGGGTCGTCATAGCGGAGGTCCAACTGACGTGACCGCAGTAAATAAAGTAAAAGTCAGGGTGCAATTTCTCGTGGAGCATTACAAATGGAAGAGATGCCGAACAAAGGGAGTACAAGAGGGAGAGAAATTTTGAAATATTCGGAAGTCCTTGGTTGACCACCAAAACCGAAAGTTAAAAATCATGGTGAAAATGGTGATTTACAGTGAGTGATGCCTGACGAGGGATAATAAATAAAAAAAAAAACGAGTGGAAGAGTCATGCAAAGGAGGGTCGCCACAACTTCCTGCGGAGGGACCATCGAATACAAGGAATACCCTGGGACTCGCTGAGGGAATTTACCAGTGCAAGTGCCTATAGACATTTTTGGGACTCAGCCTGTCTCGATTGCAGCACTAAATTATATGCGAGGTTGCACGCGCAGTAATTTTCAACTCCTGGCCCAGGAAAATAAAGCCAGTGTCGTAAAAGCCACTGGGGAGAAAAGAGACAACGGTGATTTCAACCGAATGGTCGAAAAACCAAAAATACAAGAGAAAGGGAGAAAAAAGAGGAGAGAATAAACTGTTAATTTACGAGGGGAAAGAACTGAAGGAGAAAGTATGAAAAAAATGGTAAATCGTAAAATAGTTTCAAACGATTAAATTTCTAGTTTTGGCAATATCAATTGTTTCAATCGTTCCAATCGTTCCAATCGTTCCAATTGGCAATGAAAAATAGAGAAGACTGAATGTTGATAATTTAAGGAGAAATGAGATAGTTTGAAATGAAGAAATAAAATGGAATGAAGGAGTAGGGAGATGAAGGGAGTGGATGAAGATAAAAAAAAGTGGTCAATTGGGCAGAGAGTGCAAGAGCCTCGTACCTTAATGGATGGAAAAATGAGAATTACTCATATGGTATTGAAGTTATTGGATCTTCTCGATACTGGCACGGGTCCTAATTGATCCTGTTGGCCAAAACCATATATCCCTTCCCTCTGGAAAGCCAATAACTCCGAGAGTAACCGAGTGGAGTGTGTTCGCTCGATAAGCCCTGGAGCCATTCAAATCCATAAATTCAAACTTTTCCGTAAATTTGTCATCATTACACAGCACACATTTGTGTATACTTGACCCACGATGAAAAATCTACCCGCAACAATAGAAATATCTCAGGATAATGCCGCCAGTTACCACCTGTCCCCCATTTTAGTGGCATAATCGGAGGAAAAATTCAGCTATCCTGTTGGTATCTTTAGTGTCACTCAAATGGGCATGAAAAAAAATAATGCCAACAATGAAAATTTGTCTCCGCATTTGACGCGAAAAACTTTGGATTGAAAAAGGTACCTGGGGTGTATACACTCTATTCTTGGATCTCTTTGCCACAGTCTCTCTTTCTCGTTCTTTCAAAGTTTTCACTGTAAATTTTCTGCTTTGTTAGACACCGCCTGTGGATTTTTACTGTTTGTCTGCTTTCAACCTCCTTTTATTTCCTTTCTATGCTTTTCACACGTTTAAAACGACGTAGGTGCTGGATATTTTTCTGGAGGTGTGGATAATCTCGGGGAATTCCGGTGGATTCAAAGCTAAAGTCCCAAAATATTTTCCAGGGATCAATTCCTGATTTATTATTTTTTGAGATTGTTCGGGGATGAAGGAGCACTCCAATTCAGTTCTCCCCTTGTAATTTCATAAGATTAACAATTATCCATTGACAAATGACTTATTATTTAGCATTAAGGAAATTCAACTTAAATTCATGGAATTGAAAATTCAGATGGCGTGTGACTGAGGTCTCAGGGAATTTACGAATTTATAGAAGGGTTTCCTCGGAGGAAAATATTTTTATTGGTCGAGTGTAATTAATGCAAACTCATGAATAATTGGCACTGGTCTTACCTAATCCCCACGAACCCAAGATTATTCTCGATAAACAATATTCCAGGCTGTGTAGATGGTGTACGATAAGCCGTAAGCCTCCGGTAAATAGAGGCACCCCGGACTTACGATGGATTTGATCCTAGACAAACAGGGCGCAAGATACTCTAATACTTTCAATACATAACCGAAAAAGGAAAGAAAAGATAATAGGTGAAACAGGAAAGCTCGGAGATCTCTAACAAAGCGTGAAATATCTCAGCTGCAAATGGGAGAATATTTCTGACGCAAATATACCTTTGGAGAAGAATAAATACTTTCACGCCTGTCTCGATCTTTTGTTCGATGAATTTTGGATTTTCCAGTGCCCAGCGTTCGCCGATTTTCAGCTCGATTGCAATCGAATAACAAAACATTTATTCCCGGATGCTCCAGTGCGAGGGGAGCAAATAGAATTTAGGTATGTGCCGTTGTTATTTTTTTTCTTTTTTGGATTGATGTATTTTACTGGTAAAAAAATCGGTGGAGAGTTTCCCCGGGGGATGCTGGAAACGATTTTTTTTTTTTTCAGAATGAGCGAGAGTTGAAGATCGGAATCAATCGGGAAAAATCAATGGTGTCAATAAAAAATCGGAATTTTCAGGAAGAAATTGGCCGGATGAATGAGAAATATTTTTCTGAGTGTCCCCTGAATTTAGTCACTCATAAACCACCGCGATCCAACAAAATATCACTCAATTAACCGCACCATCCTAATGAGGATTCCATCCCAGCTATTTATGACAGTCATAATTCCAAGGTCCACGGGCCTCCGTCTCCCTGAATAATAAAAAAAAAAAAGAGAAAAAGGATTTTGATACGAAACCGCTGTCAATTATCTCCTCATACGAGGGCCGATGTCGGATCGACAAGAGATGAGTGGCGGAAAAAGTTTCGAGGAAGCATTAGTCGTGGCAAATAGCTTCTCGGAAATGACACTGACCATTAAATTCGCGTATCTAGTCTCGAGGCATGGGATCCAGGTGTAATGGTACTAATATAGTTTCAACAGAAAAACCTCACGATGTGAATTGAAAAGATGAGAATAGTGAGCACCACCCCAATTTAATGAATAGAAAAATTCCATTCGCCAAAGAATTTTCTATATTCCAGGGGTGGGTCTTGGATCCAACTGTGGAATATATTTCAGCTCGACAATCAGACCAACGAGACAAATACCCTTATTTGTACACATCCTGTTCATTGTCATAGGTGAACACGTGGAGAGGGTGGAGTCGAAGAGGATATATTAAAAAAAATGCTAAATACAGGGCATCGGAGGTACTTCCGGTGGAGTGTCTTCTACCATCTCCAAGGAACCACTCCCACCAAATGTTTTCATGGATCCATTCCGAAAATTTAAGATACCTGTCACCCGAATTTAGATCCAGGATGTTTGGACTACATTTACTCCATCACAATTCATGACAAATACCTCAGAATTCTGAAATTATCGTGACAAGTGAATTTTAATAATTTATGTTTGATAAATATATTTTTTTTCAGACTGCTAGACATTTCAAATAAATTTCTGAAAAACGAGTGTGAATTGAACATTTATTTAAATGAAAATTATTTATTCAAGTGTAAAATCCAAAATTCAAGAGCAATTTTCCGAGAGTGCCGTGTGGGAGGAGCTGGGACTAATTGTCACCCCAGGAGGTCCTGGATCGGAAGACAATTCTCCCTGAATTTCAGGGGAGATCCTAACTTTGGGTGTCTGAGTACCGAGTACTCACTCGGTGCAGTATATTACCGATAAAGACTGCATAAAGATTCGGTAATGGCTTCAAGAGTCATTTCAAACCTAGGAAATAGCCCCTAAAACTGATAAGGCCCACTCTATTTAGTTTATGAGTTGAGCCATTGGTCAGATAGGTATTTCAGGTGTTCCTCTAGTCATTCGACTGGCGACTAACGGCCAATCAACAATAACAATAAAATACATTGAGGAATTTAAACACAAATTGGGGGTCATAAAGCAGGAGGTGATAACGAACCAGGAGCAGGTGATATCAGTTGAAGGTAGACAAACAATTTTAACGCGAGAATTTTCCGTTGTTTAAATTTTCATTCTCATTTTTAATTCTGCGATTTTATTTTAATAGATTGAATTCCGCGAGCTTTGGGATAAAAAATCCATCAACCTGCAATACTCCAAGTATTTATTTGCACTTGGGAACGTGAGTCCTGTAGTTGCACATGGTTTTCGGCAATGGGGAAGAAACAATTTGTGCGTTGAAATAAAGGCGGCACTGGTGGTCCCCGGAGGCAAAAGACCCCAGCCATATGCCAAGGGGACGCTGGACCCATTGGGTAATTACGAGGGATGCTCTTCTCTTCTTCTTCGTCCAAAGGTTTCGGCATTCTAGTGTAGGTTCTGCGCTTGTGGAGGGAGAAGAGCCCGAAAATTTTCGGCGGTGGGGCAAAGCCTCTATATAAGATACCCCGGAGCGGCGAGGGGTCACAGTTGATCCTGAATTTTTCCGAGGGTTCAATCGTACAGCCGAATATTTTTCGACATCGAAATTTAGTTTATCCCGAGGTAACCGGTAGTGTCAGTGCCACTTCCAGTTTATCCAGGATTTTTTTTTAATCATGTCATCGCTGTGGATCCTTGTGTTATCTGTGTTTTGCGTGACCATGGGACAGGGTTTTGATCTTGGACCAATCGTGAGGATTGCTCAGTGCAAAATTATGTGTATTAAAACGCATAGCACCGATGGAACCTGCGATCGATCATTCAACCCGGCTGAAAATATTTGCAATGATGTAAGTCTATTTATTATTATTTATTTTTTAATTATTCAATTATTCAATTATTCAATTTTCTAATTTTCCAAATGAAAACAAATGGAAACAAGTGGAAATAAATGGAAATAAATGGAAACAAATGGAAACAAATGGAAACAAATGGAAACAAATTGAAAAAAAAACGAAACCAGTTGTTATATCAATTCAATATGATTAAATATATTCTGAGAAATTCATGGATAAGATGAAAAATCTATTTCTTCATGTCGAAAAAGGAACAAAAAAACCGGAGTTCACTGATTTGAAGTAACTCGGGGGCTTGTTATTTCGTCTCTGGGGATTTCTCTTGATTTATCGCGACCCATAAATCCGTCTGTCTTGTCTTTTTTCTATTATTACTGGCATTGAAAAATCGAGGTGGTCCACACGCGGGGCTGCACCAGGACAGATGGGGGAATCACGATTATCTCACGCACATGGTGCATCAGAAAGGGAGTTTGATTCCTCCCTTTGGGGCGTTGCTCATTTGGTGAACGTATTTGGGGGTGTCCATTAATTTTGGGGAGGGGGGGAGGGAGAGAAATCGATTTGAGACGAAAAGAATCGTACGCGCCTCGAATCATACGATGAGGAACACGCGGAACACAATCATCCATTCAAATTTATGCCCCCTCTAGGCGCGTCCCCATGGGGAATCCCCGCACCCCCTACCGGATACGCCATCGGAATAACAATTTTTGGAGTTAGGGGGTCCATTTATCTGTCCACGGTCAACTGCACGTGTGATGATTATTATTTTGTGGGGGGACTATGAAAGTCTAATTGGGATGGTGACACGGCAGTCTTTTCGGTTGGATTTTCATGCTCGAAAATTTGGAGATCGAGATTCTCTGACACTTTTCCATTTACCCACGCTTTTTACTATTTCAAAGCATGAGGAGTCCTCATTCCATTAATTCTCAATTACGTGGGGTTGATTTTGAGTTCAATTAGAAATGATTACTCCACTTTTTATTTATCTTGAGAACTCAAGAAAATAGGAATTTTCAAGAGAAATGGGAATTCAATTCATTTTCTCAATTTTTTAACGGAATTTATTACGAGAAAATTATCAGAACTAAAAATATCAAGTTTTTAATTAAAATTCTGTACAATTATTTCCCGAGTTTCTAAATTTCTCACAGAATTTATCTGACATTACCAAACAAACTCGACTGGAATACGTGCCCGGGGAGTACCAGAATGTCACGTGCAGTGTAAAAATGAAAGAAAATACACGACTAAAAACTCTTCTCACCAAAGTATCCCAAGAACTTCAATAAATTTCTCAAAGCAAAAAGAAAAAAAAAAAAGCCTGACCCAGTTTAAAGTGAACCATAAGTTTTTCTCGAGCATTGATTCGTTTTTGAGAAAACATCATTAGTGGGTTGTGATGCCGCAGGGGACTTCTAAGAAGTTCTGGGCCCGAATGGTATATAATATGAAACCAGACGCTTGGCGGTCCCGGCTGGAAGAAGAATGGAGATAGAAATAAAAAAAAAAAAGAAAAAATCAAAATGAAAAATAAAAGAAATTAGAAAAAAAGTGGATGGCAAGGTGGTGGGGGTGGAGGAAGGAGGGAGGAGGGGGATGGAATAAAAATGTGGGTAGTCCAGCGCAGCATGGCTATGCCAATAAATACGAAGACAACGACGACCAAGAGAGCATGGCCTGTTATGTGGCTGGAGTAGGAACAGGTTGGAGCTAATTCAGAGGGCCTCCACTTGAAAAGAAGAAGAAGAAAAAAAATGCTCTCTTATACCTCGGTTATACCCTTCGTTGTACCGTAGAAAACCGACCTCGCTTAAATCGCCCAATTCAGCCCAACGGCTTGATGGTTTTTATTCGCCGTCCACTCTTCTATGATTTTTTTATCCCTTCATCTCCCTTCATCTCCCTCTTCTCCCTCTTCTCCCTCTTCTCCCTCTTCTCCCTCTTCTCCCTCTTCATATGATTCTCCCTCTTACCTTTCACTCAAACTCATTCCCACCACTAGCTTTCTTCCGTCCTTCCGCCAATTTTCTTCCTTTTTTCCCTCACTTTTTTTCTTCTTTCACTCTTCTTTTACATCATTATCAAGTTATTTTCATTTCTTCATTTTAATTTACTTGTAATTTCATTTGTTCTTCTTTATTTTGTTGCAGTGCTGGCATAATTGCGATTCCCTCGAGACACAGTGGGAGGCCACGAAATCCATTTGCGAAGGAGACGAAAATCTTCGTGTGAGTATTAATATTTCGGTTCTTCCTTTTTTTTTTTTCTTTTTGGCGGTTTGCTCGAATTGTTTTGGGGGGAAGGTGCTTATGAGATGGGAATAAAAAAATTTTGGAAGAGGAGTTATTGCCGTGTTTGTTTTGAGAGATGCGACTCATTTGCCTGCGTATTTTATTTGCCTTTTGTATCTCGTTAGGGGATCTACTCCAGGGCCTTTTGAGTTATTTTATCGTTGAATAAATTCGATGAATAAATTGATTTTTTTTATCCTTTGGTTATCATTTTTTCGCGGGCAGAAAGGGCTCTTGTAGTTTTTGCGGGCACAATTTTTTGGTCATTAACCGGTCGTATGTTTCCTTTTGCAAGTCGTAAACAAAGAATTTTTAGTTACGGCACCATTCAGCGGTAATCTCCGGTTTTTTTTTTGTTCGTCAACTTCCCGAAATGTCACCTCCGATGATTCCCTGGGAACATAAAAATCATGGGTTCGAGAACTAGACGGACAAAGGAGAAGAGAAAAAAAGAAATCCCAAACCCCGAGAAGAAAGCAAATTGTATCGTCCGGTGGACCCAATCGATCTTCCCTCCAAATAAGGCTGGCCTTTTTTTTTTCATTCTCAAAGAAAGAAAAAGTGGATGAAAATCCTGAAAAAGGGCCTACCTGTCGATTTTCATGGAACACCAAACGCCCCTATAAGTACGGGAAAAGGGAGGGGTCCGAGCGTTTTTCTTTTTCCCCTAGGTCCTATCCCCTTTTATTCCCACTCTCTAGATTCTCATCTGACGCCGGGAATAATCTACACATTTATGACGACTAAACTTAAAAACCGGGAGATCTCAGTTTCCTTAAAACACAAAGCAAAATAAAAAGAAACATCTCGATTCGTTATCTCAAACGTTACGATGTAGACTTGCGTTGGTCTCCACCCAATCTTCGGATTTCAGGGCTTGAGTCATGTATACTGTCTGGAATAGGACATTAGTCCAGGGTCTTGGAAGGGCTAATTAGTCCAAATGGCCCCGGAACAGGCCATTATTTCACTGTCGAATCTCCTCCGACCAATCAGAGAGAGAGACAGGAAAAAAAATCCGAGAGGAATGATAAAGCCTTTATTCTGAATTTTTTACGATCCCAGGTAAAAGAAAATTGAAATCGGAATATTTTTAACGAATTTTCAAAAAACTTCTGGAAAATTTTTCAGAAAATTTTTTTTATGAAACAAAAAAATCGGAAAACAAAACGATTTCATTTCTCGGAAAGGTTTTGAATAATTTTTCAAAAATTTGAATGGGAAATTTTTTTTTTATTTAGATTGCGTTTTTTTTGAGAATATTGAAAAATCAAAAAAGTAAGAAAACAACAATCTAAATAAAAGAAAAAATTATATTCACTAAAATTTCTAGAAAATTATAAAAAACATTTCCCAAAAATATAATTGTTTTGGTTCCCGATTTTTTTTTGTTTCAAAAGAGAAATTTTCTGGAAAGTTTTCCCGGAATTTTTTGAAAATTTGGACAGAATGTTCCGATTACAATTTTTTTTTTACCCGGGATGCTCGTAGCTTCCCATTGAGATAAATATCCTTTAGGATAGAACTAGAACGAAAACAAAAATGCAATAGTCTCATATCTTTCTTATTTTCATTATTCCCTCAATTCTGGTATTTCCTCTTTTTATTTGATTATTCCTTCGAGAACTTGAGTGAATTCAATTTCATAAGTGAAAACGGCGATAACTTGTTCTTTCGTTTCATTCCCATTTCAAACGTTTTGGTCTTCGTTTAATAAACGACTTCAATTAATCATTCAGTAATTTGAATAATTTATGAAGTGTTAATGGAATAATTTTTCTGTACAGTGCGAAGGCTGCCAGACTGCCTGCTCTTATCGCACAACAAGACCAGAGGAGGAATACCTGCCATCGAGTTTGCCAGCACCAACTAAAGGCCCAGTTAAATTGGGTCGATACGATGTTGCAGTTGAGTTGCACCGAGTCGGTGGAGCCTGGAAGCCATACGGTTATTACTGCGGATTACGACAGCCATCAGTTCGTCCAGACAATTGGATCCTGGTGATCCTTCAGGATGGGATCAGGCATTACAGCTGGGAGGAGTGGACACCAACCCTGGAGTCTCTCAAGGATGGGCCTTTGGTCGAAGCGACACTGTCCTGGCGTGACGTTGATGACCAACTGAAGAGACAACGTGATGTCGAGCAGAAGAGATTCAACGATCGTGTACGTCAGTCCTATCTCGAGAAATACGGTGAGAAGGTACTCGTGGAGTGGCGAGAGAGAAAGGACAGGCCCATCCCCGAGGAGATCTTCCGTAGATTCTTCTTCAGAAGGAGAAACGAAGATGAGCTACAGTTTGACATGGGCTTCAGGGATTCGTATCCGGTTTTTAAAAATCAGGCATCATCGGTCAGGCCGACGATGGAGAAGCAGTCGTACGTTGTCTCGTGGGAGCCAGAAACTGGGGGACTCATGGGTAATCAGGTTGTTGATACTAGAACTGCTCAGATATCACTTCTACCTGGTACTAAGTATCTCGTGCGAATTGCATCGAATGATGGACCTGGCAGTTTCTCAATTGAAATCGACACAAGACCGAAATCGGTTCAGGTTTGGCGGATAAAAAAAAAGCTCGAGAATTTTTACCCGTGGGCCGCTGTCACTGGAGTTATGAGCGCTGCACTGGTGATCATGATGGCTCTGATTGTCAGACGAGTCATCAAGAGCAAGATTGTCGTTGACGAGGAGGAAGTCTAATTCCAGAATCTATATCCGTATTATTAAGAATTTGCTCAAGTCACTGTAATTAAGAGACTGCATTCGAGTTTTCATGTTATCAGTTGACGTTGCTCGTGTACATATGTAATAATTCTGTATTTATTTGTAAATAGTCGATAAAAATTGTAAATATGAATGTATAGAAACTGAATGATCGCAGTTAGTGTCAGAGATGGAATAAAATACTGAAACGATATTGTTTGACTCATCAATCATTCAGCCGTACCCGCAGGATACATTAGGAGGAATGAACTCACCAACTGCATATACTACAAATCAATAAGTTTGTTCAACCGGCAACAGGTACAAATGTGTGCCGGTGACCTCGAACCTGAATGTCCCGTTACGTGGACGTTGGCATTGACTCTTTCTATCATCCAGTCTTCACTGAGAAGTCGCGTGAAGATGATACGTTCGTTGGCTTATCTGTTGCCAATCCTCTACGGATCAGTTATTATTCTGTCACCAGGTACCAGTGATGCATCGGTTGTCAGTTCTGCCATTTTTTTTATTGGTTTTTTCCCACTTGGATACGCCGCTAGCCCCAGGTGAGAATCATTACTATTAATTATTGATCAATGATTACGGAATTGTCGATATCCTTTGTACATCCACGCGGAGATTTTTAACGTTAAATTTTGCCTATTAGATATGTACCCAAATGGAAGAAACAGGCGTGTGAAATTCCAGCGGCACAACACCCAAATTCTCATTACGTGTGCGACGAGGCCGGAGAAGTGAAATGCCTACCAGGTACTCAATTATTCGATGTACATTCGTGGGGGAATTCCCTGTTGATATATGATGTACATGAGTCGGAAAATAGTAACAGTTTTACTCCGCAGGGTGGACTGGCGATCTCTGCGATGTCCCATTATGCCGTAAGGGTTGCGATCCCCTTCAAGGTTATTGCCGGAGACCTGGTGAATGCCGTTGTAAACTAGGTTTCTACGGTGACCTCTGCGACAAGTGCGTTGCATTACCAGGATGCCAACACGGAAGGTGGGTTTCTCCAATAATTAATTCGAAATCGGTGACATTGACCTGTGAGAGGTCCTCAACCTCTGGGATTTCACCTCGATGCTCGCCTTTGAACTCAATTTTTTTAAACAAATATTATCTGAATCTCGTATTTTTTCCATGATTTTGGTAAATCGGAATCAACGTGCAGATGCAACGTGAGTTTCGAATGCTCTTGCGATTCTGGATGGAAAGGTTTGTTCTGCTCGGAGCCTAAGTGCCATCCAGATTGCAATCCGAATCAAGGATACTGCGAGAGACCCGGTGAATGCAAATGCAGATTGGGCTGGCAAGGAGCCAAGTGCAAACAGTGCGCTGTACTTCCTGGATGCGTTCATGGTACGTGTCAAGGGCCTCTGGAGTGTCGCTGCGAGCCAGGATGGACGGGTTTTCTCTGCCAGACACGTAAGATCGGAAGAACAATAGCCACGATTCCCATAATCGATTGATTAATCAAATTCATTCCCTCCCGATTTATTATTTCCCCCTCCGCCATTTTGTGAATCGTAATTGACAATCAGAAATAAGACAAGTCTTTCGGTAATTAATCAATCATTATGGGGAGTTATAATGATTCATATTGATGGGTTTCCAGGGAATATAATATTTCATGTGTGTTTCAGCCATTTGCTCTCATGGATGCAGCAGAGAAAATGGCGGATGCAGAAGACCTGGCACTTGCAGATGCAGAGTGGGTTACAGCGGAGTGAATTGCACAGAGTGTGTACCGTATCCAGGGTGTGTTCATGGTACCTGCCGAAGGCCATGGGAGTGCAGATGTCAGTCGGGATGGACTGGTGATCTTTGCGATGAAAAATTGACATTCTGCGATGAGCATCACGATATCTGCCAGAACAATGGCACGTGCATCAGTATGACTAAAGAAGATGGCGACTACAGGTTCGATATTTAGATGATAACCTCTCACATCTCTCCGTCTTTATTCAATTTTTTAAACAATAAACATTTTGTGTGTCTAGATGCATCTGTCCATTGGGATATATGGGTCGTCAGTGCCAAATTCAGACAATGGAACCGGCAACCGATTTGATTCCTCCGTTACCCGTAGAGTTGCCACAAGAATCGGAAATTTCTTCTGTTAAACCCGAAGTCTCGACTACAGGTATCCAGGTACATCAGAATCCTGAGGAGACAATAAGCGAGGAAAAAGCTACGTCTCCTGCTCCTGAGATTCAGGAAATCGAAACAACGGTTGAAACTCTCGGGCCGATTTTTATCACCGATTTACCTTCAACGGTGGAACCTGCAGCGACCGCAGGTAAATGGCCGACAGAATCGCCAACTCTGGCACCTGCCACTGACAGTTATGCCGACAATGAGGCCTGATAATTCGCGTATTTATCTTCAACTTGATTATCATTTATTCATCTATTTATTGTCACCGATTTCATTCAGTTTCAAGTGGTGAAACTCATTATCTGTAATTTAACGGTAATAAAATATTTTTTCATCGAAGTTCGTAATGTTCATTATGTTATTAATTAGAAGTATTAATTAGATGTATTAATTATGAAGTTTATCCCCAGGAGGCGAAAGAAATTTCCATTTTATTTGTGAACTAAACAATAAATTGACTTTGAAGACTTTACACTTCATGACAGCTTCATTAAAATAAACAAAACGAGATTATGACTCATTTCGCCTCAGTGATAGTACGGAGTTGCACACGAGTGAATGAATTCAAGTTTCTCGACGGAATAAATTTGCATTGCGCATAACCGAGTAAAAGTAACCACTCAAAATCCATACCCTGCACCACAGGAATGAATAATTACCAGAGTTCATGACTGTCTCAAATTTCCGAGTGTCAATGTCCCCAGAAATAAAAAAAAAAATGGAAAACAGGAATAAATTCAGAGGTTTGAATTGTCCATTCGCAATAAATTCAAATTCAAGTTTAATTGCGGTGAGCGGATTCAATTGGGTGAAGTAATTTCTTTTGACCGGTATCTCCGAGTTTGAGAGGCATCATTCAATATTATCCCATCCAATAAATAATCGTGTAGGCAGTCGATGCGGCTTCTCACGTCCAATTATTCTCGCTGTGTACGCAAAAAGGGCATACGGGTAAGGACTGTTTCACCGGGTAGAGAGTCACTATATGTACCCGAGTTTATGGTTGAACGAGCACATGTATCCCATCTACGTAACCCATACATATATTATGTAACACTTATCCGTACTTTAAACTTAATCGAGTATATCAAAATGGGTATGAAACTATCAGCACAGTCGTTACTCCGGATCAACCCCTTCTACATTATAATTTCATAATTAAAATTCACTTCAAGCTCATATAATTGACAAATCGAATTGCTCAAGGGAATTTAGTGAATTTTTTAACCGATATTTTTAGAGAAACTGGAGATAATCGTGCGGGCGTAGGAGTGGAATTATTCAATGGGCGTCTTTTTCTCTTATCTTACAATTGGCACGGGGCATACCATTATGTATGTACATTGTATGACTTAGCAGTGTTTAAAACAGGACTTGCTGTGTACTAACGAAATCGCAAGCTGTTACTGAGTGTTTGCTACGAGAAACTTGGCAGCGATCGGTAATCGGTCTCTAGACTTCGTCATTGGTGTTTTGAATTTCCTCTTCCTACTTGGCTTCAACATTTTAGATATTATTTTCTTTCAATAATCTATACCGTCACGTAATTCCGATACGCCTATTCCAATTTTATCATTTAACGATCGAATTAATGAAGTTATTCCAATCGCTGCGAATTATCTAATTATTGATAACCGGAGAACTTCGACTGCAATTTCTCAATTTTTTTTTGGCCTGATTTTTTCTTGTTAATTAATATTAAGAATTTATTTAGTATTCAAATGATAGTTTTTTGTAATCAGATTTAATGGGTTTGGAATAGTAATTAGTGAGGAATATTTCGAAAAAAATTAATATGTCATTTAATCGAGTGACTTTCACGAATATTCGAGGTCTTGATTCTCTCGCAATTGGACTGAAATTTATACGAAAAAATTTGTCGTTCATAAATTTTCAACTGGCACCATAAAAAACCCATCTCCACGGTATAATAAATTCCTGAGGCTCTCGGAGGTACGCGTAATTTCAAGTGATAAATAAAACTCTCAATCGACACCTGAGGATGAAAAAAAAAAATATCAACATCATCATCGCATAAGCTAATTGAAAGTTTCGTAATTAAAAATCATTTCGACCGAGATATCTCCACCTCTGCACCGACAGTATTACGCGATATTTTTCATATCCCTTTTGTAAAAAAAAAAAAATCAGAGAGAACTCAGCCTTGAGAAAAATCCATAGGCATGCGATTCCTGTATCGATGAGTAGAATAATTGAAAATCCATACAGCAACTCGGTAATCTATTGACTTATAGAGCGAAACGACCTACATATGTGCGTTATCTGTGGATATTTTTATTATCACGCACGCATTGGGAAATTCAATAGAAAACCTCGAGAATCTATTGGAAAAATCTTATTAGAATTCTCCAAGACTTTCATTCGAATTGTATTGGAATTCTGTTAGAGAATTTAGAGATAAGGGATGAAGAGAATTTTTCAAGTGAATTTTATTGTTTCTGAGATAATTTAAGGGCGTATTGAGAGATTTATTTCATGTAAAATCGACATTTATAAAAACTGATGATAATGTCGTAATGATACAAAATGGAGCGCGTGCCGGACTCTACTGGACATTGGGCTACCACTCGGTACCAGGTTCTCCTCGTTATGCTAATTAATTTCCCGTTATTCGGTTAAATCGTAATTATAGTACATGCCAAAATAAAAATCAGCGAAAATTGGACAAAATCCTAGCAAAATTGTGATAAAAAAAAAATAATTATTTCTCTATATTGAATGAAAAATGGAAGTGTCAAGTGAAGTGACCTACAGAAGTCTCTGTCAGGGTCGGATAAAATAGAATGGCTTCTTTAGCTCGTATCGATTCAACCTTGCTATTGTTAATCACAAGATTAACGGGTTCTGTTGTACTCCAACAATATGTACAGCATGCATTAAACTCTCCCTTTCAATGCTCCATACCGCTGCGTCCTGTTCTCACGAAATTCAATCCAGAATTAAAATCCATGTGCAAATACTGTGCAACAGCAAGCATTACTTCTCACGACTCACAATTCATCGATTAAACATGCACTAATCTCTTTTAACATAATCCATTCCATTACCGAGTTCTTTTCATCCTGAAAATTATCAAAAATGTAATTTTCATTTTCTTTATAATCACAATAATAATCATTTCTATTGAAATGAATAATAATATAACAAATAACGATGACGATTATAATAATAATTATATGAATATCCAGAAAAAGTCAAAAAGTCAAATAGAATAAAAATATTGATGTCTTTTATTTTTTAAGTAGGTGTGTACGGTCTAAGTACAGACGAATATTATCGAGCGAAAAAAAAAAATGAACCGTTAAATAGGTACATTATTTCTCTTACACGCACGTATTTACTATATAGCACCCACAGCTCATGCAATACCCAGCAAATGTTGTCATTGCGTAAACTCCTGTCGTACCGAGAACAAGAGAGTACTGTATAAAGCGAGTCGTTACAATTTTCACTGACGTCCTGTATTTACATTTGATTTCATTGCGTGTGAAAACACAAGGAAGTCCTATTTTTACATTAAAGTATAAATTTATTCCTCTAAAAAAATCAATTTTTCATTATTATCATTGTATTTTTTATTATAATAGATTGAATATCAGCGGCAATAATTTCATTTTATTCACACGTAATTCTAGGATATTTATTGACGGATTTATAGTAATCTATAGGAATAAATAGTAATGGCGGAGGAATGATCTGATAAATATAGTAAAGATGACGATAATATTTATAAGTCATTTGTTTATTATCGTTTATGGAACATTCTAAAACATTCTACCGGATATGCGCTGAATCTGGGGGAGAAAATTCCCTCGAATTAAACGGATAACGACTATTACATTGAATTCCGTGTTAATCGTCGTCCGTTCAGGATCACGTCACGAGTAACACACATGATTACAACAGATCATTGACAGCGACAATAATCAATACTCAAGAAACAACAAGTAGTAATTATCAATTGCATGTCTAAAGATTTTTTTACTATCAAATTCTCGTTGAATTGACGGATTTCGTGAAGTTTTTTCGAATTTCTATTTCCCCACAGTGCATTGACCTCTCAATTTCGTTTTCAATCGTCCCGAAAAATCTGTTGTACTCTCATAATTTCCTCTAAAGCTCCCCCGAATTTGTCACGATATATCGCAATTGATTGCCCCAATGAATTAACAAATTATCTCTCTACATATTTTGCATAATTGGAGAATAACTGTTCGCCTAACTATTCGCGAAATCATTGTGTCACGACTTGAATATGTGGGCGAATTTTATGTGTTATCGGATAACATGAATCAGACTGGCGGGCCCCGGTGTTTACCGATGTAATGCATCAAACGCGGAAATTGATCGGTTCCTGCATTGATTTAAAAAGTTGTATTACATCACAAATGAATCCGAATGAATTCCACCCTAAATCGACAAATTCCGATCTTAAAATCCCGCAATCCCCGCCATGCGCACCAAAATCCTTGGAGATGGTCTTAAAAATCACTGGATCATCAATACATCACACGGATCTCCACAATTACGATAGATAATCCGATCAATCCTTCTAAAATGGGATGGATTACGTGTGTTGTATAAGCTCCCACAATGAAAAGGAAAAAAATAACATAATAAAAAGCCGCGGTGCATGATGAAAAGCCGCAGCATGCATGGGCTACCAATCGCTCTGGGATAGATTAACATACAGAGAAAACCAGGTATCGACCGATTCCCCAGTTTATACAACAATGTCACCGATGTTTCGGTGTATGTGTTTAAAACGTTTACACCATGGTTTATATAGATTGTGTTCAACCATGCATCGTGGATAAATGAGTGTAAGGCGCAAAGTAGGTGTGGCATTAGAAGGATCACAGTCGGCCATTGGCTCGGAGTTACCGGGATGTTAGAAATAAATGAAAGTCAATTCCCTATATAAAGGGTGGTTTTGCCAGGAATAAAGACAGAACAGATTTGTCTCACCCAGACAAAAGTTTATCAACATGAGGGTCTTGGTACGTTTCCGTTTTATCAATGACATCACCATGTGTTCAAGTGTATTTTTAAAATTTATTATTTATTCATTTATTTATATATTTATTTATTTATTTATTTATTTATCATTTGATTATTTATCAGGTGTGCTTGATGCTGCTGGCGACAGCCTTCGCCGAGGAGAAGACGGTCCAGAAGAGGGGTCTCGGTCTGAGTCTGGGGTATGGCGACTTGGGTGGATACAGTGGTGAAGCGGGATTAGGACTCGGTGGTCTTGGACATGGTCTTGGATTAGGTCTTGGACATGGACTGGAGTTGGGACATGGTCATGCTGTTATCCAGACTGTCCACAAGACTATTGAAGTGCCCAAGCCATACCCTGTTGCTGTACCTGTTGACCGTCCCTATCCAGTCAAGGTAATAAAAATTCCCCAGGTCTCAATTATTCGTTGATAAATTAATTAATGAAGGATAAACGTTTAGGTTCCAGTTGACAGACCCTATCCAGTCCCCGTGAAGGTACCAGTCCCACAGCCCTACCCAGTCGTCCAGACGAAAACCGTTCACGTTCCAGTTGACAGACCTTACCCTGTTCCCGTAAAGGTGCCCGTACCACAGCCCTACCCCGTCAAGGTTGCCGTACCACAGCCCTACCCTGTTAAGGTTGCCGTTCCACAGCCCTACCCCGTCAAGGTAGCTGTACCCCAGCCCTACCCCGTTAAGGTAAATACTACTGTGCAATCACAAATATTTTATTAGCCAATTGTTTTAGTCGAGATGTAATTGAAAAAACTTTTTCTTCAGGTACCCGTTCCTCACCCCGTCGTCGTCAAAGAGCAAGTTCCTGTTATTGTTAAGGAACACGGCCACATTGGCTCCTACGGTGACTACGGATTGGGCCACTACTAAATAACCAATCAGTATTTGGACTTAGCGTGCAATCACCAAACTGTTACATTGTTTCTATATTTCCTGTGTCCCATACTCCCTCCCCCATAAAAAAAAATCTTGTCACCCCACCAAATCGCCAATCTCACACCTTTTCCTGAAGTTATTAAAATACCCCTAGCCAAGCATCTCAAAACATCGACCAACCAAAATATTTGTTGAACTATTTGTTTTAGATGAACGAAAAAGCAATGAAGTCTTATAGATTTTTTTTAATTGATCAAATAAATTCTGTGACGTTTTCGTAAGAAATTGGTGATTATTTTATTGTATACCTTCACTCGTTATTTATGATGGGTGGTATTGAATTGTGTGAGAACTGATCGGATGACTAGGATAAGGGAATATTATGAGTTTTGTAATGGGAAGGACGAGACTGTGTGAGTGGATTAAAATCGGTAGGCGAAAGTAACGGGACGAATCGGATAATTCTGTCAATGTCTCGTGCAGATCGGATAGCAAATGCCGATTGGTGGATGTAAGAGGATCATTAAAGAGCGTACACCTTTTATTTTCTCTCTTTACACTGCTATTCACATATTTACTCATTTAAACATCTAGCCCTGCATGACTTGAAAGTGAAGTTGACTTGTAGCACAGACTCCATCCAGGCCTCGAGTTTATCCATCTATTTTTTAACCCGGAAGGGGTCAAATTTCCTGCCTTCCAATTCACAAGTACCTCTGGTTAAACAGGAAGTCAATGTATTTTAGTAATTGCACGTGAATAAATTAAATCACCTGCTAAATTTTGATAATAACTATTTTAGAAAATCGAAAAACCGGTTTACGAGTACTGAAACGGTCACAGAATGGGTGACATAATTCTGTCAATGTTCTATGGAAATTTCAATGCAAGAGGATCATTAACAGTCACGTATTTCTCTAAAGATTTTCTCTCATTGCGTCAATATCTCGTTACAAATGGATTTGCTATTTATTTCCGCGACGAACTAGAAAAATGAAAATATCTGTTCGACCAGGAATCACTAGTATTTTCATTTTAAAGGCATTATTAATTTGAAATAAATCGATTTCTCATATCGTACACGGATTATCGATAATCCCAGTGTGCGAGGCCTTGACAGAAGTATATACTTCACCGCCCGCGCCCATTTACATATATACCGTGTGAAAATCATCTGTAGATAAAGTACCACCGATTACTCGATTGCTCAATTCATATTTAACGCTTCAAACCCGTAAAATCGCAACCAACGGCCAATAACAAAATCATTAATTACGTTATGAATGAAAAATGTTGCAAGCTCCCATCATATTGACGGAGGAAATTTATTTTCAGGGAATTTATGCGCCGTTTGGAATTTTTGTGGCATTATAGAGGCCCATAAAATAGCATTTGGATGACGTAGAAGGGATTCTCAATCGAAATAATGAAATTGATCCGAGACGATTCATGGGAAAAATTCGTAGCTTCTTAATTCTGACGAAAGATATTACGCAGATGACCGTCTACATTTTGACGATTTAATTTATGAGGTACGGGGTTGTGACGTCAATTAAAATAAATAGGTTGTGTGTGTGGGTTTCACGATTTACCGGCTTTTCATAATGCGATATTACTACGCGGAATGACGGGCTGTTTCTTTTTATCAACCGCCGTTGTCAGAAATAAGAACGAAAGCGAAATACGCGGACTTTCTTCGACCTCGCGACTGATTTGGTGCATTAAATTTTCCTTTTTTTTTCATTTCTTTTTCTGATACGAGGTGTCGAGTTGAGCCGGAAGGACTTGGCTCGCTAAATATCCTGGACAATGGACACGTCGGGGTGAAATTAATGCGTCGCGACCACGACATGCCATCGGAAGGCGACAGCACTGACTCGCACAGCATTTTATATCAATTTGCCCACCGAAAATTTCTCCCATTTCGGAATACTAGATCAGTACTTGGAACGAGTTTACATTGCATTTGCATAATTGACGCAATGTGGAATTTTTCGCCGCAAAATTCGAAATATTCACATGCAAATTCTCAGCATAAATGAATTTGAGAAATAATCAGAAGACTTTCTACAATTGCTATTGCAGAATAGTACTGAATCCGATTTAATTAATGAATTAATGAATTAATAATTCAATGAATTCATTGAAATATTGATTATTTATCAGTGTTCGTCCGTTTTTGGTTTGTAGAACCAGTCGAAAAATCGTATCGTAGAAATTTCATAATAAAGAATTAAACGGCCAGTGGAATTGCTCTCGATATAAATAATTAAAGATGTTATCGAGGAAAATGAAGAGTTCATTAAAATCCAAAAACCCGGAATCTGCGAAATTCCCACGTAACTGCGCTCGTAACACATATTTGTCACCGTCAAGTTTGCAATTACGTAAGAAAGTGAGAAGTTCGTGGTTGTTGTTCAGTTTTTTTTTTCGGGCTCTGATTCGAGGGAACACAGACAAGGAGTCAAGGTATGGGATCCACCACCACTGCTCCCATGACCACCAAGAGTTTCCATGATCAAGGTATAAAAGAAGGAATCTTCGCGATGTTCCTCACAGTTGCAAACCTCACAAAGTCATATCAACATGCAATCAAAGGTATTAAATTAATTCACCGTGTGAGCGTTAATTTTCTCAGTGATTTCGATATTTGTAATGAATTCTTTTGGGTTCAGGTTGTAATTTTCGTCGTCCTAGCGGCGATTGCTCTCGCCAATGGAGAAAAAAAGCCTCAGGAATCGAAAAAGGATAAACGAGGACTCCTGAGCTTGGGCTACGGCTGGGGACATGACAGCGGTTTTGACAGTTTTGACAGTTTGTCCAGTTACTCCAGTATTTCCCATCTTCCGTCGTTCTCATCAGGATTATCAACGGTTATCACTAAAGAGGTGCCTGTACCAGGACCTGCCATCGCCATCCCAGTGGAAAAACACATTCCAGTACCAGTTAAGGTACACTGTCAAAAATTTCTTAAACCTTCCTCGCGCAGTTGTCTCAATCTTCAATTATATGAGATAGAATTACCTTACAATGAAAAATGCTCACAAAATTTCTCATTTATCTAAAAAATTCGCGAAAATTGGTGTCTTCATGTTGAAATTTGAATTTTCATTCAGCTTAACGTAAAATTATTGTTTCATATCACCCTGAAATCTGTCAACTACATCAGGGCAATTAGCCTGCATGATCTCCACACATGGATTCGAATGATGAAAAATTTGTGCGCTTGACGCTTGACTGAACGCGTTTCATTATAGGTTTTCTCGTTTGCCCTAGAATAATAAAGATTGGCCAATCCTCGTTGCAATTATTTATTCGTTATGTTGAAACAGGTGCCGTATGCAGTGCCAGTCGATCGTCCATACCCAGTGCATATTCCAAAACCTTATCCAGTGGAGGTAACCCGACATGTAGCTGTTCCAGTGGATCGTCCAGTACCGGTACCTGTTAAGGTTCACGTACCAGCACCCTATCCTGTCAAGGTACCTGAACCCTATGCAGTTCCTGTAATCAAACACGTGCCTGTCGCTGTATCCCAGCCCATCCTCCTGGAGAAACACTCCGACCTGTGGAGCTCCGAGTATTCGCCGTATTCCTCTTGGTAAAGTCGTCGAGAAATTCCTGGATTGTTAGAAAATTATCGAGGCCATTTTCATCTTGAAAAAATGTGCTATTCGTCTGGGGAGTTCATCAGGTCATCACGAATGAGATAATTAATGAAATTACGTGTGTTCATAGCATTAATGGATAAATTGACGAGAGATTCGACATCTTCGAGTATTTTTATATTGAATATGTGATTCGTCACTCTTTGTGCAATAAATATTTTTATTCTTTATTTGTTGGGTATTGATTTTGAAATTATCAGGTTTGTTGGCTCCCTGGGAGAGCTTCAATCGATAATGAAGTGAACGAATAGATTTTATGGTGGGAGTCTAGGTAGAAATCTGTGAATGGTAGAGACGGGCTCCTATGGTTAAGACTTGAGGCCGTTTTCTACGTTGGATTGTGGGCCTGATCTAGAATTTTTGCGACAGGAACAAAAATTTCTGTGAATTTTCATTTTTCCATCGATTCATAATTGATTTGGCATATATTCTACCTATAAATGATAATAAAATCACCAAAAAGAAAAAAATATCGGAGAATATATAATATAATAAAAATACTTCACCCCAACCCCTGGGTCTGATCTAGGATTTTTGGGGGGAGAAAAGGGACTTTTTTCAAGAATCGAATTTTCACGTGAATCAACAGTCGATTCCACGTGCATTCGCCCCTAGATAATAATAAAAAATAATAGAAAAAAATAATGACAAACAATTTTAAAAAGTCACTTTCCTCCCCCTAAAATCCCAGATCAGGCCCCTGGGGCAGTGATGGAAACCAAATTTTTTGCGTTCAACACTAAATGGCATTCACCTTTCACTGCGAAATTTTCCATAAAAATTGCGTAAAAATGTAGGATTTCCAGATTCTAATAAATTCTGGAGAGCAGGAGATGACCGAAGCAACAAGTAATCAGGGTACCCCAAAAAGATGATGTATCAAAAATTTTAATATCACGACCAACAAGCTTAACAACATGATCAACAAAAAAAAAACAAACAAACAGGGCGGAGAATGTATTTACAAGGTGCGAGCAAACACTCGAGAACTACTCATGTGGCTGGACAACAATCGGCTGGGAGGGATTGAACGGCTTGTCCTCAGCCTCATCACCATGAGAAACAGTCTGTTGATAATTGGATGACTCCTCGTGCTGGGATTCTCCATCGACGTGATTCAATTCACTTTGCTTGGACTCCTCGTGCGCGGGAAATGAGATGGGATGAGGCACTGGATACGGCAGCGGTTGAGAAATCTTGATACCATGAGGAACAGGATATGGTTGCGGATATGGAACAGGTTTAGTCAGGAGCAATGGTACCTGCTGCGTAAGTTCCACTGGGATGTGTTTGGAGACCTCGTAAGGCACGTGTTCTGGAACTTTCACGATCTGGGGAACGGGAATGGGAAAGGGATGATTCACTGGCACCGGCACAGGAATGTGAACAGGTACCTCAAAGAAAAAAAAAAGTATTGCTGTTAAAACTGTCTACTCTCTGCCAAAATTAACAAAATAACAATTTTTATTCGGAAAATTTCGTGGAGGAACTGAATTAATGGACTCACCTTCACAGGATAGGGCACAGGTACCTTCACGGCGATGGTTTTCGTTATTTTGACGACTTTCGTTGGAATTTCTTTGAGGTGAACCGATTGGGAAATCAACTTGTGACCGGTAAATCCGTGGGAGTATCCGTGACCATACCCATGGGTATCTTCGGAAGCTTTTGCCACAATCAGGACAAAAGCCAGAATAAAGGTACTCAGGATATTCATGACTGCAATATTGTTGGAGATCAATGAGAGGAAGTGTACTGCAAATGAGAGCAGTCTGTTACTTATATACAAGGACCTTCACTAACGTTCACGATGAAAGCAATCACTTCCTGGTGCCACTGACATTCGCTCTGTTATTCATTTTTTTTTTTTTTGCAACAATTCTCTTCCTTTCTTCTTGCTGAGAACTTTGAATACTTCGATCGTCTTTAATTGATCAATTTTGAAACTGATTGCAATTAATCGGTTCGATGATGTTTTTCTCGTTCTTCAGCTTCCGGTTTGGAATTACTTCAGCATTGGAGTAAACTTCTAAATATCTTGGTCTTCGATGGATCGGTGAAAGGACTTTGGGTTATTTATAAATGACTCTCCATCCTTGCTCATATCTCAGAAAATTCATGGATTATCGGTGATGAGTGAAGAACTCATTAGGATATTAATAATTACCTTAAAAAAACAAATTTAATATGGGAATTCATCGAGGTAATTTCATAAATTAAATTGACGATAATTAGATTATCGATGAAGCGTTTATTATTCATAATTTTTCATCAGCTTTAATTATTGGGTTTTGTAAATCCAGAGTCTGTGGAGTCTTTGAGAGGAGAAACGAAGTTTTAAAAAATCTCGGAAGAAAATTGCAATAAATTGATTTTATGGTCATAAGATTACATACTAATTACAACCAATCATCCCTGGACTGAAAGGGAATTGTTTGTACACGCGACATGACTCCTTCTGCGATTACTTGTACTTGGAGAAAGAATATACGTAACATTGGAACGGGTGTGGCTGAAACTAATGTATCAATTTCCATTTCACCGGAGAAAGGGATCGGCGTATCGACGAGAACTCGATCCAACTGACAGAATCATCTCCAACAGGTTATCGAAATCGAGAGTCAGTGATTCGTCTATAAATAGTTGCACTTGAATAATTTTTATAATTAATTTCATTGATCCTAAAAAATTTTCATGAGATGATAATATAAATGGAAATTGTCTAGGATTTATATATTATTCCGTGAGGCTTTATTTCTGAAAAAATACGGAAGAGAAGATGATTTTTGTTTTTGGGGGAAATTAGCGCTGATTAAATCGAGTGGATGATTTTTGCAGCCTTGAGACCGTCTGCCAACTCAATGACAGTACCTGAATCCCACATCTTCGGCATTTTTTGTTCCCCTTCGATCCCTAGAACTCATCTACAATTAACTCTGGAAAGGTACCTCATTAAGAATAAATCTGTCGATTCTTCAACGTCAGACGTAAAATGCAATTTGCCAACTGCGAAGAATGAAACGTGTGCGGATATTGAAGGAGATGCTAATAATAAATTACGAATGTTATTCAATCCCATTAATTCATGGATCCAGGAATCCGAAGGCCTCGTACCCCCACATCGTGCGGTGGATTTTATTTTTTATTTTATTCCATTCGGAAATTGCCTGCAGAAACTATTGAACAACATTTTTATATTATAATTCTATTATGAAAGTAATTTGAATTCACACGGGGATAGAACTGGCATTTTATCTCATTTATTCAGAAATTCTGTTTCAATTAAAAATTCAATGTATTTCGTCAATTTTTCGATGGTTTAATTCAATTATTAAATTGATTGTCATTTTTTGCACTCTTGAACTGATTTTTTATCGCTGGAAGAATTTTCTCTCCGGATGTTTCCACACGGAGAGAAATATTTAGTAAAAATTACGGGAATTTCAGGTCGTTTATCGATTATGGAGTCGATTCGAAAAATTTATGTGACGGTATCGTAATTTTTTACCGATAATTCAGATAAAAATTACGGAACACCGCAGAAAAATTTCGTGACTTCAGATAAAAATTACGTGACAGTTCCGTAAAATTTCCGCATTTCGCTCCAGAATTACGAAAAATACACGTAATTTTTATTGAATATTTCTCTGTGTGCAGAGAAAAAATTTTAGGACAACATACGAATTCTAAAGGGCAAGCCCACGAATCTCATTATCGCATGTAACTTCTCGTTATTTCGAAATTAACGACAATTCAAGACAAATATCAAGCTTTCTAATCTTTTCTCGCTTTTACCGAAAATTCTGGTCAGCTTCAATGTCAATGAGAAATTGCCGCCGGATAAATAGTAATTATGCATCTGAATTCCGTATGCGGCACGACCTCGGACCGTGACATTCAGGCAATTTTTGAATATTCCATCATCAATTAAAAATAAGCATTATCATATAATATATAATCGTTGAGAAAACGCTCGAACGATTTAAAAACCATCAATGATTCGCTCATGAATGATCTCCTCAGACGAGTATTGCGTAATCCCCCGATCACTTCAATTTCATAAATAATTGTTACAATTTCATAATTTTCATCCTCTTTTTAAAATTCCTCTCCAGATATTTTTATTGATTAATATTTATAATTCAATTATCTGTTTTAATTGTTCAATTTCTTTTTGGTAGATGAAAATTTATTGCATGTGAAAAATAGAATAGAATAATCGAGTCCTTGATTTATACTCGTGGTATTTCTAAATACTAGGGAATTACTCAATGAATAATAACCGTTGTGGAATAATAATCATTTCATCTAGCGAGATGGTACATCAAGATGAGTTAATTACAGTTCTACGTACATTTAAAATTTGGACTGAAGTCGTCTTCAAGGTGCGTGACGAACATTATGAAAATGTTTTTCTAGATATTATCTCGATAGATTTTAACCAGAATTCAGGATGTAATCTGAAATAATCCCTTAATTACTACCTTTCATTGTCATTGATAGTAATAAATAAATAATTCATCAGACTCTGTCAAATTTTACCCAAAACTTTGAAAAAATTTATATTTTTTATTTTACAACGGAATTGCGGGATGAATTATAATTGCTATTCCCCATTGAAAAAATAATCGAAACTTTTAGTTGAATTCTAAAATGTTGGGATAGAATTTCAGAGGAAAATCATCGAAAGTTCAAAAGGAAATTCTTCATTAATTTATATTCAAATTCACTTTCACTACAACTAATAGATTACTCTCGTCTTCACGGACTGTGTGACATCCACGCATATTTTTTGGAAAGTTTACGAGTCAAGAAATGGGAATTGTTGACATATGTCTATAATAATTCAGTAACCGGTGTTGCATAATGAATAAAGACGAGAAGTCTCTCGCTTTTGTCTCTCCGAGTTGTTCAAAACATTCTAATCATTCCATTCATCAATAGATATACGGATTTTAAAAAAATCATGATATTTTTTATTACCCTCAACAATAAACAAATGTCATAAAAATGTACTTGAATTTTATATGTACTAATTAAATTGTTTATAATAATATTTTTGGGGAAGAATGATTTGACGGCGAAATACCTGTGTTTTCTCGAAATATTAAATGATCCTCGCAGATCACGGAGATGATATATCACGGTATATTGTTCTTTACCGGTGAATGAAATAAACGTAGAGGATGCGACTGCCTCCGGACCATCTCTCCCAAAAATTATTTAGGGGACCTCGAGAGAAAAGATGTGCGCGTGGGGGAGGTCAGTCTGGAGACGGTGAAAAAGTTGTAATGAAAAAATCTAGCTGTTACCAATGCCATAAGAATTTCGACACATTAAGAAGGGAGCATCGGATTCATATAAAAGATCGGGATGACCGTCCAGAGGTATTCAACTCTCAACGAAACATCAACCGATAAACATGAAGCTAATCCTTTCGTTGATGGTGAGTGTCAGAATATTTATCCCCAAAAACTATCAGTGTTCCAAACAATTAGTGCCAATGATAACGAGCACACACGTGCAATTATAAGATTCAATTGATCAATTTGATTTAATTAATAATTAAAATCATTGATTCAATGAGTCACTGTTTTTTTCTTTCTCGTTCGCAGATTTGCCTCTTTGGCGTGGCTCTTTGCTCAGCTGAAAAAGTGAAGCGGGATATTCTCCCGGGTGATCCAAGATATGGAACTGGACACCATCATGATCATCACCACGGTTCCGCACCGGTTCCAGCGGCTGTTTATGGACCACCGAACCACCAGGCTGGAGCACCCCTTGGTGCTGGTCATCACAGTCAATCCACGGTAAATTTATAATCTCATCGATTCATTCGTTATTATCCGAAATAATTAATGAATTACGCGTTTGTCGTTCATAATTATTCATAACTCATAATTATGATTATGATTTTATCATAAAAAAAACAGCAGCAGAGCCATCAAGTAAGCGCACCTTCTTCGACTTATCTGCCAGCAAATCAGCCACAACGTCAGGCAGCTTCGACCTCAACTCAGAACCATTACCAGCCACAGGCTGCCCCAGCTCAGAATCACTATCAGCCACAGGCTGCCCCAGCTCAGAATTATTATCAGCCACAGGCTGCCCCAGCTCAGAATCATTATCAGCCACAGGCTGCCCCAGCTCAGAATCATTACCAGTCACAGGCAGCCCCAGCTCAGAACCATTATCAGCCACAGGCTGCCCCAGTTCAGAATCATTACCAGCCACAGGCTGCCCCGGCTCAGAACCATTATCAGCAAAAGGCTGCCCCAGCTCAGAACCATTATCAGCAAAAGGCTGTCCCAGCTCAGAACCATTATCAGCAACAGACAGCTCCAGCTCAGAACTATTACCAGCCACAAACAGCTCCAGCTCCCCAGGCTAACCGAGGTTATCTAGCTCCTCAACAGTCCGCTCCAGGTGTTCAGCGTCAAGCTGCACCAGCACCTCAACCATCTCGTCAGTACCTTGCTCCCCAACAGTCACGTACTGCCCCAGTTGTTCACCAGCACGTACAGTCAGCTCCCCAGGGTGTACGCCAATACTTAGCCCCTCAAGCCCCAGCACGTCAGGCCGCACCTGTCCAACACTACAAGCCTACACCAGCACCTGCACCAGTTCAGAACTACCAGTCTGCACCAGTTCAGAACTACCAGCCTGCACCAGTTCAGAGCTATCAATCTGCACCAGTTCAGAGCTATCAATCGGCACCAGTTCAGAGCTATCAATCTGCACCCGCACAGGCACCACTCCAGAATTACCACTCTGCAGCTGTTTCAACCCAAAGCGTCGAAGGTATGTAAAATCAGTCGTTCTCTCTCTTCTTCATCCCCAACAGCACTCTCGCCCGTCCTCAAATGTTTATTAAAAAGATAGTATTAATGAATAATCCAATTTCATTCAGTTGACGCTGCATCAGCACCAGTCGAGCAGTCCCAGACATCCGGCCAATCATCCAACTACGAAACAATCAGCTTCAGTCAATCGGTTGATAATCTTCCAAGCTTCGCAAATAACGACGCAGCCAACTTCGGGGGATCCTCAGATTATGCTAACATTCAATCATTTTTTCAGGCACCACAGGTGCAAGACTCCAGCGTCAGTAGCCACTCCTCAAGTCAAGGCTCTACTCAACTCATTGGATCCAACGGTGGATACGTTTACTAAAATGGATGTTGTTTGCCCTAATCGACGCCAAGTATTTGTAGGCGCTATTCGCTATTAAATCTAACAATGGCATCCATTCAAAAGTGATGACTGTGTAAAAAGATAACTCCGCATTTTTGTACGTAAATAAAAATCTTTTATTACAAATATATTTTCAACTCGCGGTTGACTTTCTGTGACTTTGGAATGAATCGGCATAAATTCATGATAACTGAATTGATATTTTTGATTCACCAAATGCGGCATTTTTTTCGTGGATTCATGGGTGCTCCAACAGGACACTCCCAGGCTTCGCTGAATTCCTTAGAATTCGTTAAAACTGCTTTCAATCTCACGTGTCCTGGTGAATGCGAATCCCGGAGCATCCACCTCAAGGACTCTGGAGTATGAGATTCGCACCATAACTGAATTTTAACAAAATAATTATTCAGTAATTAAACAATTTTTATGAAGAAATGATTTCATCCAAGAAATAGAAAAAAAAAATCATTCGACTGAGACAAAAAATCCAATGGAAATAAAATAGAATGGATTGAACCTTGAAGAGCCGTGGGAACGGGGATCCACTATCAAGCAGGAATTGGACACTAAATTATGCGCGATGGGTTGTAGACTAAATTTATGCGTGAGGATTGGAATAGTAAACAAATGTGTGATTACATGAGCAAAAGCCAAAAATAACAGCTGCTCGTGGCTTAGGTGAGTGAAACCCGGTAGCGCAGGCTCTTGACCGTGTTTGGTCTTCCACCTCCTGTAGGCAAGAACAGCTTCACGCAGACCACCGTTGTCGGCGATATTCTCGTCCAAGGTCAACTGGCCGTCAATGTGCTCATCCACCTAGAGTCAAAAACATACCACTAAAATATCCCGGAAATCAAGTTCCAAACAAAAACTAGAATTTATCTCCGAACCTATTGAGACAAAATTTTTGTTAATAACTTTAGTCCAAAGGTACTCACCTCTTCTTCGTAGTACTCTCCGTAATGCTGAATGAAGCACTCCACCTTGTCCTTGTACTCGAGGATGGTGTCGTTGCTCCACCATTGACGAAGATTGCCATCTCCGTCGTAAAGACGACCGCTATTATCAAAACCGTGGGTCAACTCGTGACCCAAAATTGTACCAATCGCACCGTAATTGAGAGCTCTGTAAGTAATTGTTTATTACTCATTTTAATTCGATAGTCCGTGAATTTTTATTTCGCTTACTCCAGGCCCAATTCATAGAACGGAAATTGTAGAATGGCAGCCGGAATTGCTGCGTCCATTTCGAGGATTTATTTTCAATGAATGATTATTTATTTGATTATAATAATGAGGATTTTAAGGGAGAACTTACTTATGTGATTGGCAACGACTGTATAGACAGCATTTACGTCTGTCGGTCCAGCGGCCCAACTGTCGAAATTAAAGTCAATTAAACAACGAAAAAGTTATTGCAATAATTGCACTATTTTGAAAATTATTTCCAACGCAATTAAATAGTTCGTTTAATATATAATATAATATATTTAGAACGGAGAGGTCATTACTATGTATTATTCATGTGATTTATTTCTTCGACACCTTCAATTTCTGTTTTACTCATCAATCGAGCTATCGACAGCATATTATCGAAATACGTGTCCTCCTTCATGTCTATCTGAAATTCATCCAAAATCGTGAATAGTTGAAGAATTTCCTAAAAGAGCAAAGGGTTTTTTGAAAATAAAAAAATCAAATACGAAAAAGACTATTCTCACTCCTTCGTAGTATTCATTCAGTATTTTGTCCTCGAACAGCCAATCAGGATGTCCGATAACGTACACCATTTTTTTCGATTTCTCGAGGGTCGAGAGTTTAGTTTTTTGGTCCATCCAAGCAGTGGTGGCAACCAATGAAGCAAATGATGTCCGAATGTGCTCCAGCATCTCAACGACCTTGGGAGCGACATTACTGGAGAATTCCGGCTCGACAAACAGCCAGGAAACCGCCATTCCTGGATAAATACATTGATACTCATCTGGCATACGATAAATTATTAATGACAAGAGTTCGGTGATTAAGAAACCGTCTATACCGACGGGTTTCTGTGATTCCCCGAGCTCATCACTCATCTAATTCCGAATTACACTGTTTAAAGGCTTGAATTTTTATTTTACCCATCATATAATTAACTACATCGGCACAGTGTATGGACCTCGGCTCTGAGACTTCAATACTGATCAATTTATCGATATATTCGGCCCAAATTTTTCTCAAATTGTTGGAAGAATGAGGAGCAACGACGTCTACAACAGTCCACCATATGGCGCTCTCTACAAAAAAAGAAAAATAAAAACACCAGAATATGAATCTTAAAGAGGATGAATAAACACTGGGACAATCCTGCGAGTGACTTTACCTAATTTATCATCATCAGTGGTAGCTAAGAGCAGAGCCAAGTCCTTGATATACCCGAAATTGGCAACCAGAACTTTATCCCTCCCATCTAAATCCAAATCCACGACACCACGACATACTTCCTCGATGAAGGGCCGCCAAATTTTCCTAGGCTTTAACGAGCAATTCTCGTATTTGACATAATTATCAGTCAATCTTTGGAGATTATCCACGAGCATGTAGTCCTTGTCAGTGATGTCCTCGTCAGTCACTGTTTCGTTATTATCTTCTCGACTCATCTGTAAAGAATGAAAAATTGTAGCGCAAGATTTCTTTCTATATTTTAAATCTCTGAAGTCTTTCGTACATAATAGAATATTGCACTCAGCTCGTATATGTGGTGCGCCGCTTTGGCAATACGATCTTCCTCCGAGGATGAGATAACACTAGATGAATTGCAGGATAAGGAAGTGCCGTTGCTGATTACTTCCCTAATTACCGCAGCGATGTAGGCCTTTTCAATTGCTACAGGATTAACAGCCACATCTTCCTCATATATCGACGACCTGGCCATTCTCGTTCGAAGACTTTTCAGTCTTCTCTCGATCTCTCTGTCTCTGAGATCATAATCTTAGGGTATTATCACAATTATTAAAACAGCCATTACAATTATTTATTGATAAACCAACCCAGGCAGAGGACTAACAGACGAAGGGGAATCCAAAATAATAATATTCCTACTGCGATTTCTAGGATCAGGAATGACACTGAACCCAATTAGCACATCCTTCCCGAGAATTCGCCTGACTTTTCCAATTTTTTCAATGAAATTCCCGTCCTCTTTACCGAGAATTGCCGGGACTTGGGGGATATCTAGTTCCTTCAGGAGATTTAATAATGGCGAGAGTCCAAGAGTATCCATAAATCCTGAAATGAATAATAATAATAATAACAATAATAATAATTAATGAATTAATTCTCTAGAGTAATAAATAAAGCATTTGAGTTGAAAAATGGAGAATGAACAGACCAGTGTTGACACAACTGTCATAAAGCATCTTCGCCTGGGAAACAGCCCAGGGTACATCGGTGAGATTATTCCTGAGAAGCTGACGAACTTTGCGTGTTACTTTATCCGATCTCTCGCTGAACCAGGAGTGCATCATGCTGGTATCTGGAGTCGGATGATTCTCTGACCACCTTCCACATGCATATCTAAAAGCCGTAATTACTCAATCAAATTGAATGATTATATACTGGATAATACCACGGCTTAGCCTTTTAATCAATGAAAACTTCAATGAGCCTTGAAAATACTCATTAATAAATAAATGCGAGATTGATAAGTTCACTGTACTCACTGGTAAAAGTTTTCACATGGATCTATAGACGTATCCATAGACTCTTTGAGACTTGCAGCTTGTTAAATATAAATATATTTAGCACCCACATGCACACGGTAGTGTAAATAAAATCTGGATTAGCATCAAGGAGAATTAAATTTATGATAAGTTACGTGAGAGCTCACCGATTCTGACACACTCTTCGGTGTAACATATGGGTTGAGCGACCTTCACTCTTGAGTCTGGAAATAGGGTTTTGGGTATGTCAATTATTCAATGCCTGTCGATTTCCATCAATTTGTCATTTGGTTTTCATACGTACAGAGGATGCCAAGGGTAATAACACTGGCCATCAAACCGGCTATTAAAACGGATAGAGTCATCAAAACGTACAAACTTTTCTTTCGTGTCTTTTTAAAACTGAAAAATTCACGGTTTTTCGTCAATTCTTAAATTTACTATTTTGTTAATTATGCAATGATCAATTAATTTTTACTACTCACTATGCATCTCTCGATTTAACAGTAACCAAATGTGTTTTACTGCTGATGGAGTAAACTGACGGTGACTCATGCTCTATAAAAATTAATGAATTAATTAATTACTGTTGAATTATCGATGAGGAATGATAATTAAGTATTTGGAAATGCTGAAAAAATGAAAGATGTGATTTGCGTTGGGGGAAGGTAATGTAGATGGGTAATTAATTCTCTTGGGGAAAGTATTTTTGTTTTTCCGAGTGTATGTGGATACTTACGGTGTTGTTGGTTCATGCTCGTTGTCCCACTGACCGGATCGAACTGACGGCACCCAGGAATCGCGTGGAATAGCAGGTGTCCAATGTAGAATTTCAAACGTCAACGGCGCTTCTTCAACGATCCAACTGACTTCGATCGGTTTCAATCATCTTGATCTACAAGTCTAAACAAATCGAAATACTAATCACCTGCATTAAAAAAAATAATCCCACGTTCCCTAATCCAGAAATAATTACTAAATTATTTCACAAACTCCAGTATTAATGATTATTGATTCTTCTACTGTTTGGGATTGATGAATATGATCTGAATGATTGAAGAATAATGGCGATTGGTAAATTGATTGGCGATATTTTGATGGAGAATTGAAATTTTGATTGGAATGATTTCCAGGAATGCAGTGTCTGGAATTATTTTGCGATGATGAATTGACTTGAAATTCCGATGGTTTTCGATGACCATCCGGGGAATGAATTCCTGGAATGGGGAAAATAGGAGCAATGAATGCTGCTGGTGAACATTGTAGGATAACAGATGACTATTACACATTTTTGCCAGTTATTTCTCAACGAGAGTTGGGATTATTCGCGTAACAGCTGTGCAACTGACGAGTAAAAGCAATAACTGTTGGAGAAGTTGAAGGGGAGAAAGTGTATCAGGCTTGACTGCATTTGATACGATTGTAAGTGCTCCAGTTAATATTTTTAAATCATAGATTACAGGAGCCCTGAAATTTTCAAGTTTAAATGATCACTACAAACGACTCTATTTACATATTTATCTTCACTTTTAACTAGACATTCCGGTAATCTCTTTCAATGGAATTCTTATTTTTTTTGTATCAATTATTGACTGGTTATTAATTCGTATAATCTCGTTGAATTTAATGATAATCAACGAAAATTAAAGACAACTCCCAACAACGGAAGTTTGGAGAGCAAGACAGCCTGGTACGAACTTCTTAAGAAAAAAACCTTCGACCCAATGAACCTGTCTTATTTTATAGTACCGTCCGCAGTAAATCCTCGTATTGATTCCACCCGAGGAACCCAATCGACTCTAGACAGAATCCAAAATCCCACTGACATAAATTAAACAATAAATCTAAACAAATGATCTATCCCAATAATCCAAGGAAACAATAACCGCGATTTCCTTTTTTTCCATAATTCTCATGGATTACTTGATTATTCAATTTTTCACTTAAAGATGAGAATAAATTTCGCGTAAGTTATGAATTAAATTATAATGTTCTTTGTTTGATATTTCATGCGATATTTTTGCGATATTTTTTGCGATATGATTTTTATTTATAACTGTTGGCATTAATTTCGTATGGCAAGTGCCATTTATGTCGCTCATGTTTCAGCCAACAATAGCATTATTGTATGAATTATGAAATAGCACGAGAATAGGTGTCGGTACCACCAGCAAATTCCACGGTTTCGTCATTGGTTGACGGCAGAGTTATGGGAATAATTCTGATGAATTTATGGATCATTAAATAATTATTCCGAATCACCACAGAAAATATTTCACTACAAAATTTTCTAAGAGATCAAATTAAATCGAGATAAAATGAAAATTCTTTACAGGATAACATTCAAGACTAAAAACTAATAAATATAAACAATAGTCTTGAAAAAATGAAAGATTATACATTTAAAAAAATGAGAGGAAATTGCAATATGAATTCCCAATTAATTGTTAATCATCAATTGCATTCAGTAATTTCTATTTATCAATTGCAATCGCATTAATTATTTCTAAATTATTCCTTGTGATACTGTCCGAGTCATAATTTGTTCATTACGAATTTATGAATAAATTAAGGGGAGAATATAGAAATGATGATGATCATCATTGAAGAGTAGTTAATGGTCGCATGCGGTGGATGATAAGACTGCCATAACACGTGATATCGTGGGATACGAATTTTCCCATACGCAAGTGGAAATGTCGAAGTGTAGGGCGACTTGTTTGGACTTTGGGTTTCCCTGGTAACATGGAAAATTGATTCGTGGGTAATACGGGTTCATCCATTGCATGTGTTACCACGATATTCTTCGGGATGAGCGACAATAAGTCCCTGTCAAATAAAATTGAAACATGAAAGATTAAACCACCGAAATGAATAATCCGCCTATTTTTATTATTCCCATGCAACCGCAATTGAAATTATTTCGCATCCCATTATAATAATTGTCGCAATTATTTTTTCATTTTTCCGGATTTCACTGGATCTGCATTTTTGTATTCCTTTCTTAATTGTTCTACAATTGCACGAGTGGTGGGTGAAATAAATAGCAATAATGTATCACAAGACATAAAAATAAGCTTTTATTAGAAAATAAATAAAAGTCTCGAGGTCCTGGATGAATGTGGGGGAAAAAAAACTATACAATGGGGGATAAATGAGCGTACAATGTCTTCTTCGCTATCACATGCCGCACGAGAGACATAAGATTTTTCATCATTTTGATTAGATCTTTTTTTATACGTGTGTGATTTTCAGGAAAATTAGAGAGACTCGGAAAATTTGTCTTTTGCGTGTTTCTTTCTGTTGAAGTTTTGGTAGCCGAGGTCCAGGGTCCCCTTGTGATCCACCTCCGACGTAATCCATTGATTTAGAGATGATGACCAGGGTGTTGCTTTTCGGTGATTTATTCCAAACGGTCAATGACAGATTCGGGTGAGAGTCTGGATGACAGTATGCGGAAGGCCGGGTGTAATGGGAAAATCAATTGGTGAAATGATTATCCGATTATGGATGGATCACCAGTGGACCGGTCTTTATGGTGGATTGGTTGGATTTGTTGGATTTGTTGATTTACCAGCCGTGACCGTGGACGGGCTTGACGACGTGCTTTACCTCGGGCTCATGAACAGCAACTTCGTAGCCGATGAGATGGGGATGTCCGATGTGTGCATGATGGTAGGGAATATGCTGAACATGAGCATGTGCCTTCAGGTGAAGTGGGTGGGGGTGGAGTGGTGGGATTGCTGGCTGCTGGGGTACCTGGATAGCATCAACATGGTGAGCGTGCTGAAAGAATAAATTCAGAACCATTAATCAACCATTCATCAATCCCCAAGAGATGAGATGACACAATCATAAGACAGTGATGAGATCGAATTTCAATATCTTCAGCATTTTCAAAAATAACTCCCAAGCCAATAGAGTTATCAAAATTTTTGTCTCTATCTTTTTTGTAGAAGTCACTAATCCCTGCAAAAAAGGTAAGTACAAGATTTTGGGTATCTCCCGCGGTTTCCGAGATATCTATGGAAAACTTTAACGGAATATTCATTATTTTACGGCACCACTTCCCGGGTGAATTAATGAGAATCGCAAGATCATTGATGAATTCATTATGATTTCGTTATGAATCCTGATGATTGCTTTGATGATTGAGTTTGATGTTGGATAACACTGGTGTATAGAGAGTTTATCGACGTAAATGCGGAGAAAGTAGGAAAAGACTGGTACGAGATTTTATCCAGTTTTGAAATGATGGAAAAGTCGATGATTAGTCATCCCCACGATGACTGATGAGAGTGTAGCGTAATCAGGACGATGATTGATAGCCGTTTTATTTAATTTTTTTCATTCACTCGTGATTGGTTTTTTATTACCTGTGACCAGCCATGGGATGGCTGTTGCCAACCGTGAGAGGGCTGAGACCAGCCAGAGGACCAACCGGACTTTTGCCAACCAGCTGACGCTGGCTGCCAACCAGATGACTTCTGCCAACCCGACGATGGCCAGGCTGGCTGCCATCCCGACGATTTGATAACTGGCTTCCACGCGTTCCAACCCTGCCAGGGATCCTGAATTTTATGGCACAAATTCCAGTGATAGAGACCGCCTTTTATATGGGAATACCATGACGGGATATCACCTGATGATCACCATGTTATCACGACATCCGCCGATCACCGGGCATCGATCGACTTTGGGTTACTCATGCTATCGGTTCTTTATTCGGTTCTTCGGTTTGTCAATCAAACGATGGGGTATCACATGCTGGAGATGACGATGGCAGTAACGAAGAGAAAGAGTGACAATCGAATTTTATCAATTCTCATGGAATATCTCTGAATCTACAGTAGATACCGATTTTTTTATCAATACCTTTTCTGGAGGTCTTGTTATGGTTTACAAAAAAGGTTATTAGAAAAATTTTGATACGTCTATTAGATTCAGAGATTCCGGGGAATTTGAAGAAGTAATCGAGTTGTTACTGTTTATTCTTGTCTTTTCGTTACCGATTTTATTTCCAGGATTATTGAGGGAGAACGACGCTGAAGTCATGCCTTGTTGATGATTTGACGAGTCATGAGGATTAATTGAAAAGAGAAAATGGCGGTTTGCAAACTGGCGTTACGAGGCGTGAAGACAATGGAGTTAGAAAATCGATGTTGTCATTCTGATTACAAATGAATTCTTCATTCCCCCGAATTACTGAGATACCCTCGGTACTCTTGGACAATTATTATGGACAATGTTTGATGTTAATTCGAGACACAGACATGTTCGTTGGATGGGACTAATTGAATGTTCATTACCTCGTAGCCGGGGGCGGCAACGGCGACAGCCACGAGGGCAAAGAGAGCGATCTGAAAGGAGACGAATTAAATCGTTAATTAATCGTTAATTAACTGGAATTAACTGTGATATGGATTGGATAAACTGTGTCATTAGTATTCAGCAGTTGTCTATTTGGATTTGATGGTGGGGATAACGATCGGTATGATCGGTATAATGATCGGTATGATCGGTATTATTGAATTGTGCAGACTTACGAAGAATTTCATGATGATTGAGTTTTTCTTGTGAAGCACAGGTTGCACTACGTAGATTAGGGGCAGCGACGTTAGCTTTTATAGGAGTGCCCTGCCCCACAGTAGAGGCCAGAGGGAAACGAGCAGGGGAAACCGATCAGAAGCAAGTCTCTGCACATGGAGGCATTTGCAACAAATAGAGGGAGAGCCCCTTTCACTATTCGCTAATTCTTAACTACACCCTCGCACCATTATCACCCCATTTATTTATCATCGAGATTTACCAAAACTCATCGAATCCAATCGATTACAAATCGTTTTCACCGATCGTGTGTTACGCACTGTAAATTTTAGTGAAAAATTCAGGAAAATTTGCGCCCTAATTTCTTTTTTACGGATTAATTTTGATGATTGGTTATTCTTTGGGTAGATTGAGATCTATTGACACTCATTGGATCTATGAGGGAGCCATGGAGATCAACCGATCTGGAAATCGCTTCGGAAATTTCCTAAAACGTCTCTTTCGTGAATTCCAGGCTGCGATCGCGAGTTACGTACGACAGATTCTATATCGGTGGAGTCGAAAAAATTCGAATTGTTTATCATTTTGAGATCAACTGATAATTTATTCTGAAATCCTGATATTTTGGTATTGGGTAATGAATGTTGCGTTATTTTTCTGGTCCAATGATCTAGAAATCGACAGAATACTCGATTTAAATTCAATTCATCCGAGGAACTGATGGGGACTTTATTTTCAGGAAATTAATACGCATGATGAGAATCTCTTCGAATATTCTCTAATAATAATCATAAATCAATCAATAAATAATAGATATTATGGGTATTTTAGAAATTATTTAGTTCAAATTAATTATTTATCGAGAAGTTCTCTGAAATAATGCGCAGAGGCTGCGGAATTTAGCCCATAAAATGCGTGAGGTGTTTTTTTATTCTGCGAAATAATTTTCTACGTGATCCCCTAGAACTTGGGAGAAGGTCGGGGAGTTGTCGGGTATAAAATGGCGATACCTTGGCACAAATTGGCCGCCTTGTTTTGACCACTAATCTGACGGATCACCATTTGAAGAAAACCAGACTGCGTATCACCATTCCCTACATGCGAGTTTATTCTGATTAATTTTATGATAATAGTCAACATTGGGATGTAGTAATTGCCCTTCTGTGGACACCAGTTCCCAGAACAATTACTCCATTACTTCTCTGTGCTATCTTTATTAATTTTTACTTATGCAACTTTCGCTTGGGGTTTCCGAAAAAAATTCACGCTCAACAACTCCCACGTGTAATTAATTATTGTAAAATACCATTTGTTAATTGGGATTATTATCGAATAGAAATGTGCAGCTTGTGGGGGGAAATAATGCAAATTCAAATTTCAGTTGAGATTATTTGAATAAATTGAATGAATCGAGTTGATGGAATATTGTTTATTCAATTTTATTTGATGGAAAGAATTGATTGTTCTGGGTGTGTCGGTTTGGGAGACTCTTTGTTCCAACTTTTTCAATATTAGGCTCATTAGCAATTACCCTGGACAGGTCCACTCACCGGTTAGTGAACTAAGTTTTGCGTAATATCCCCCATTTACTCCCCTCTTGTACACCAAGTGCTGGGACTCGTACATTTAGTCCTCAATGTTTTTTTTTATAATTTTTTTTTTCATTATTCGAGTGCACCCCACTTTGTCTGGATGTTAATGCGCTCTCGTTGTGTGACGTTGCGAAAATTCCCCTCACTGCGAAAGTTTAACGATTCCCATTATTTTGTAACGCGTTATAACACCCGAGAGTAAGCAACTATTTGCAGATATTCAGTGGGAACAACAATAGTGGTGGGGTAGAACAATGGAACAAATATTTTGATGATTCATCGCTGGATGTCAAATTGTTCATTGCATTTCAGGATTGGCGCATGATTTTCTCCGGGGGAAATTTACATAGATGAAAATCCAGGGAAATAGACATTTAATGTGCAGACATGAGACTGTGATCTAGTTTTATGGAGCCAAGGATGGCGATTGCGAGAAGAAGCCCTGAGGCTATCTTCATTGCCATATCTGTGAATAAGCAGTAAGTACACCCGAGAGAAAAAACTGTACAATTTCAGGTTTTTTTAGGTGAAAAATACATTTTTTTTTTCGCTGAGAATTTATTTAGCGAAACGGTCTTGATTGGTCCTGGGATTTTATTATGATTGTAATTACGTCATGGTAATTACGGCATAATATTTCATCCGAGGTAATGACATTTATTTGGAGATAAGAATGAAAATGATCTTTTTTACTTTTTTACTTTTTTTTTCTTATCCAATTCATTCAGATATTAGATTTTTCAGCGGTCTTGATTAACACCAGAATTTTATGATTGTTTCGTCATCGTAATTAATGACGTTTATGACTTTTAGGTAATAAAAAAAATTATTTATTTTCAGATATTGATTTCAGTTGACGATAATTTTCCCAATCTAGAAGTGAGATCATAAAAAAATATTGCGTGGGTTAGAATTTCTCCCCGAAATCAGCGATTTTTTCATAAAAACAATAAAAATTGGGTTGTTATATTTAATTTAATAGTGAAGATGGAAAAATAAAAGTAATTGTGTAGGATTACCCACGAAATCGATCTAGCATAATTGGTAGAATCTATGGAAGTCTAGAAAGTAAACCAATCCATATCTGTAATTTGTTTATGATATTTTCTGAAAATTTCATCCTTTTTCCACGGTACTTACAAGTTACATTAGCAATTCAATGGTTATAGCACGCGATATGATGGGCTGTGTTATTACCTCACGCGGGAAAAACATTACACGAATTACCCATCGGTACAATCAGGAATTGCATGAGTGGATATTCCTTATGCATTAGAGAATCGAATTATTGCTGAGGAAAAGAACGCGGATGGAAAGGAATTATCCATTGAAAATATTCAATTACTCCAATCACCGAATAAATATAATTTTTAAACGAAAAAAATCGGTACAATCTTTACGAGAATAATAAACAATTAATTACACAATAAATAATTCCTTGGGATAATTCATTTTTTGATTATCCTGAATTTTGCGAAAGTGAATTGTTAATTATTATTGACAATAATTAGAAATAGAGATGGTGGAAAATTCTGATATTCCTGGAAAGGTATTTTAAATGGAAAATAAAATGAAAAGGAATTTTTTAATTGTGCTCTTGAATTTTTCCAGTTTGGTGCGACAATTCTTGACGTGTATCACTTCATCCTGCATCGACTGCATTCCTCGTTGTTTTTAATTACGATCATCAGTAGGTTCTAATGAAACTCATTAATCAACAATACCATCTCATTACTCGTTGCAATAAATTCCCTCGTTCCCTTTAAATCCCCAAAAATCTACAGACAAAAAAAAAAATTTTTTTGGATAAAATGAAAATTTCAATTGACAAGCAAAAAACAAAGAGATATTTATTAATTTATCTAAAAAAAATAAAAGGCTTCGTGGATAACCTCTCTAATCCTGAGCCGTCAAGATAAAAATGAAAGAAATAAATAAAATAACTATAAATTGTTAATGCGACTAATTAAACGTCACCTCGTCACAGTGAGCCATAGCCTCGAGCAAATGACTTTGAGGGCTACAATTACAGAGCGGATATCAACTACGTGCTCAGTAAATTCAATGATATCAATGATAACATGTACAGATGAAAAATGTGAGTGCAGTGATTCAATTGCTCTCAATTGGCCTAGAAATTCAGGAAAATAGCTGAAAAATTTGAGGTGAAAAACCGGTCGAGTTTATAATTAAAACCTCAGCGGGTCTCACTTCATGCGACATTTCTATCATTCAGGGTGTAAATGTACACGCATTGAGACAAGTGTTGGCAAAATGATAATTAATAAATATTTTTTTTCAATGGATTGAATTAGCCGATGCCCCAAGGAGCTCGAGAATTAAAGTCTTGACTGCACTATACTTTTTTTAAATAGCGGGAAAGTCAGACACCTTCTGCGATTCCCGGAAGAAAAACTATCGCTCGTGAGGTAACAATTTTTCGTCGTGATGGATCGTTAAACTTTAGAGTACGTAAAATTATAATGCAAGAAAAAAACATTCCACATGGTTTAAGACATGGCGAGCATTTTTTATGGGCCATTCGCACTGTCATTGATACAAAAATCCCAGTCGATATTCTGTCTGTTGAATTTCTCGTAACAAAATTCAACATTACGACATGAAATAATATATTTGCATTATATTATATTTTCACAGCCGGATAATCTACTCGGGACTGTTTACATGTTTTTTAAGAGACGAGAAAAATACTCAATGAATTTACATTGTAAACAAAATATATATTTATTATACGGACATATATTTAGCGGTAAAATGGAATATATCAGATATATGTGGAGTGTTTGAGTGGCACTGAAATGCAGAATTTAAAGCTCAAGGAATGTGTGGCAATTTTATTGCAAAAAATGGCAGTTAAATATATCCTGGTTTGCCCAAGGATACATATTATCGAGATAGTGGATATTAAATTCATGTAGAAATTATTTCTACTTGAATATTCATTATTTATGTATACATATCAAATATTATGAATAATGAATTCCAGCCTGTTGCGAAATTAAACAAAAACTGAAAAGCTCAAGGAATTTATATGCAATAAATTTCAACAGAATACGTTGCACAGAAAAATCGAAATCGTTGGGCGTTTTCTCTGTCGCAAAAAGTTAGCAATTTCCGACATGATTGAGATAAAAATTCGACAGAATAAATTCATTGCGCTAGATTTTTCAATTAATTTGTTCCGCACGATGAGTTGCGATATTTTCTTTTCAGGATCGTTTCCACCGCAAATGGACGTGAGTACGAAATGTAAACATTAATGAAATATAATTTAAATCGATTAGTCATAGAGCCACTGTGCGGGCGGATAGGGATAAATAAAAAATTAATCATATTCCATTTATCCAATTATTTTTAGAAAGGTACCCCAATACGCAATATTGAATTCAGTAACGAGTGCCGTAAGAATTTTTCGAATAAAAATACTCGGTAAAAAAACAGGATAATTACGAGTAACGGGGAATTTAATATCAGCACATGAGAAATGTCGCATTACCCCCAATTACTTCCGCAGAAATTCATTCGGAGTCCTGTCAAATCTACGAGACGATTGCGCATGCATCAGGTGGAGTTGGTCTTAATTAAAATATTTGTAAATAACTCGGTTGCATTTATCTTTTGCATATATTACATTTGCGTAACCCGAAAACTCGATTTTCCGATGGAATGGCACATATAACTGGAGTGATTAGGGACTGTTTCATTACGTAACACCCAAGGCATTCACACTCCAATCAACATCTTGGCAATATTTTGCTTTATGCGTAAATAGGCCACGGCTTTTTCAGGGCTCAATTTATTTATTTTTTCATTTACCTGGAAGGAATTACCACTCTGGACAAATTACGCACAACAGCCTCATTTTTCAACTGAATTGCACGAGGGAAATTCGAAATTGCCATTTTCATTCGGAGCGATAATTAATATTTCATTCTTCAAATAATTAAAAATGAATCCCCATCCGAAACATTTCTTATAATTAATAAAATATAAACAAATAAGATATTTAATTTATAACCGAAATTATTTTCAAGTCATCAATTTCGTTTGTCTCCCGGTGATTTTCAAAAACTCCCGCCAATCAGCTGTTCCCGCGTGTTCCGCGAGATGTCACGTGATGTTCAAAAATGCACTCCACACCGAAGTGAGAAATTCCAAATTGATCGAAACAGGAATGGCATTGTACCCCACCGGAAGCCACGACAAAACAATAATCACGACAGTGTCCCCTCCACACAATGAAAAGCCCTGACTACCACAAACACCCGGGGAGTGTGTACGTCGATTAGAATTGTACCAAACACGAGGGAGTGAGTACATTCGAAAATTTTCGTGCTCCCGTGTAAGTGACGTCATTCTAATCTCGTCCCTGAGAGATTGTCGGCGAAAAAGCGTCTTCCGTGTTCCTGATCCTGAAACAAAAAAAAAATTACGGGAATGAATCGGCGACAGGAGGATAAAGTCACACAACAATCGGCACTTGGTGCACCGGGACAACAAAAAATCGACAAATAAACACTCGCCATCTAGAGAGAGAGATAAAAAGAGAGAGAGAAAAAACGTTGAAGAAAACGCTTGCGTCTCCGGTCACTCGATTCCCCTCTCTATTTCGTATCGTCGACTACACAAATATCTCTGTCTCCCTCTGTTCTCGTAAGTGTGTGTTTTATTTTCTTTTATTTCAATCTCATAAGCATACGCTAGTATTTATTGTTGTTATTGGCATCCGCGAGGACGATTACACCGCGCCATTTGTTGATTGTTGTCGGTGTCTAGTTTGTTTTGCTCTGGAGGGCGCACTCGCTTTTTTAGTCAATACCCAAGATTTATATCGGCATTTTAGTTATTATAATATTATAATTATAATAGAGGTGACAACAACAACACTAGTGGAGGAAAAAAATGGACGCCCTGCGAGAGCAGGTGATGATCAATCAATTCGTGCTGGCCGCGGGTTGTGCTAGGGAACAGGCAAAACAATTGTTGCAAGCTGCACATTGGCAATTTGAGGTGAGTTATTTTTTCCGATTTTTGGGCATTTCATTGATCGTTCTTTTGGATTATTCTCGGGTATTTTGTCTGTGTGGGTTTTTTTTTAGATATTACGAGTTATGGTTCCGTACGTAAACAAAGCCGTAAAATGGCCGACGTCGATTGCCGTTCACACGTTATTATGATTTCATTTTTAGGTGTAAAAATAGACGACGAATGGGGAATCGGTGAGTGGAAAATTTGGAGGTTAGATCTGGGGATTTTAGGGGTTGACGTTTTTTATAGGAATTTCAGGGGTTAGCGGAATTTATAGGTAAAGGCTGCAGGTGAATGGGAGTAGATGGAAGGGATTTAATGATGATGATTGAGGGAATATTAATGGGGATTTGAGATCGATTTCAATATCTGTTTGAATTGATAATTTTCAGCAAGAATTATCGGGTTTTAGGAGCTCTTAGAATTTTCAAGTGAAATCCATTGTTTTATCATGTCTTTGGTTTCGTTTATTGTCGGCCGGTTCTTGGTGAAATGCCTTTTTCTTTCGATGGAAAGGGAAATTCCCGGGTTTATGTCATTCCAGACTGAGAAATCGAGGAATTTATTTTTTACGCAGATTATCTGGATAACAATTTGTTATTATATATCAATTGATAAATAACTCTACTGCTGGTTAAATACACTGGAATATTATTTAGGTGTAAATATTGTGATTGCCGAGAGATTTGTATTTTGTTGCTGTTTTTTATTGAACTGAACTGTTTATCATGATTATGGATCTTATGAGACAGGAGTGGAGCGATAAAACTTGTAGTTTTTGCAAGGTATCTCGGGATTTGAAGGGAAATTTTCCTCATGATCTCTCGTCGCTCTCATTTTTCAGCACAGAGATTGGTTTTCTCCTCTGTCTCTCGTGAATTTTCCTCAGAAATTCAAGCAGGAGTCAGATCGTTTTACTGCACCACGAGAAAAACATGTACAGACTGCTAACCAAATACTCTGTGCCAATTGACGCGGTATTTCGCAACATTGCAACCATTAGTTCTCTATCTTCTGGCTTCTCTCGTCTCTTTCAGTGATCGTGTGCACATGACAAAGTGAAACAGAACGAAATAATGCAATCCCAATGCACCATAATGCAATTTTATTTTCCGATAGTTTATTAATTGTATGAAAAATATCTCTCATTGTTACTGAATCTTCACTGAATTGTATTGAAATTCCACTTTCCAGTCTATTATTCTGTTAAGCATATTTTTTAATTGCAATACCATTCTTTATCTTGAATTTTTTATGTAGTTTATTCTGTATTTCTTTTATTACAATCCCTGAGAATTCCACTGAATCTTTTATCAATTCATTTCCACTCGTGCCCTTTGTCCGATATTTTTTACTCTTATCACTTTAACTTCAAGTATGGAATTCTCGAGATGAGTTTGAGATGAACTATCGAACAAATTGTCTGTTCGATCCTAACACTTGCTCTAATGTGTATGGATGTGTATCGATTCCTCATTAAATAATCAGAGTCGATTGATATTCAAATTACACCAAGCGCTAATAATCAGTCTTCCCCGGGGCCTTCCTGCAAAATGCCATTATGCAAGATGTAAAAAATCACCCCATAAAGCTTGCTTTGCACTTAATTTTCATGTAACAACATTATATAGACACGTATTTAGATTTATGGAGGGATCACGTGTAGAACTGCTGGAGATATGACTGCAATTTTGTTGTCGCCGCAGCTGCGACTACTCAATGCCCCGAGGAAAAAAATATTTTTGTAAATACCAAGGGACTAATTGATTAATAACTTGGCCGAGGTATTTGGTATTTCTTTGTTACTTGAATGGAATTATTTTCTGGGGACTTGTTACAAATGCATGAAGAATGTGTCTGAAGGAATCATTGAAGAAATTAAAGTACTCAACTTTTCAAGGCGCAAAAGGTCACTCTCATTTAGGGATTAATACTCGGATTAATCAGATTGTCTGGAGTGACATTGAGGCACTCCATGTTGATCATTTTTTAACACGTGCAAAGTACTTTCATTATTATCATTGGTAGCACATTGATTTATTTTGATATTAAACCGAATATCATCGATGGGGTAAAGGTCATGCATTAATAAACTGCGCAAACTCTGAGCTGCAGAGAAACGGAAGTTTAGTTCATATTCAAGTCGACCTTGATGCTATACCTAGAACTCGATTGACAATTAATAAAGGGCAACTAATGGGGAACTATTGGATAAATATTCTGTAGCCGAGTGGCAACCACAGATGCGTTAAATCTCCGCTCCAGTCAATTTATTCCAAATATCTCCCACACTGATCGAGATAATTGAATTTTCACCGAAATCTTTTTTGTAGAGATTATCGAAATCCACAAAAAACCTCATTACACAAATTTCGGTATCACCTATAGTTTCAGAGATATTTGCGAGGAATTCAGTTGAAAATATGAGAAAAAAATCGAAAAATATGAGAAGGTGATTACGAGGTAAAAGGTGATAATATCTCTGAAACCAAGAGAGATATCAGAATTTTCGTTATAATCTCTTTCGCAGAGTGAAATGAGAGCTACAAAAAAGGTATTAATAAAAATTTCGTCATCTCTCTTAAACCCCGAGATATTCGGCGGAAACAATTAATCATTAAGTCACCCTAATCTGATTTTGTTCATTAGTTCTTAAATGGGCATTTCGTCTTTCAGACTGCCTTGAGTATATTTTTTCAAGAAGCAGCCATACCATCATGTCCGCAAGGCACACACTTTGGTCAGGTGAGTTACCATATCACCCCTGATAACCTGATTTTAATTAATAGACGTGTTGTAATGAAGTGAGAACCACTGGGTGGCAGACAGCCACTAGGTGGGTTACTATTCTCGTCTGTGGCATTCCGATAAGCCTCGTGCCAAATCTAACGTCGACAATGTGACTAAACAGACAAACCCATTCCCCTTTTTCAATTTTTCCTAATCTCCGTCTGTCATCCCATAATTGATGCCTTCATTCCAGCTTTCATTAAAAATCAGAAAAACTAGGAAAATTCACTAAAAGGAATTGCCTCCATTAATTTTCTCTCTTTCATCTTGATCCGAAAATCTCAATGGAAAAGCTTTGAAAACCTTTTAAATAAATGTAGTTTTTACATGAACGTTACGTGTACGTTGGGACAGTGAAAACAACTTCTGATCGACTCGTGTCAACTAGAAAATTATTACAACCCGACATATTGACCGGTTTGGTAACGCCTACTTTTACAAATGAGTCTATTTGTTCTCGTTGCACGTTTCTATGAAACTATCGACTGAAATCATAACATGTTGCTATTTTATTTACAGATAACACCTTGCAACACACCAGCAACACCTCCAAATTTTCCGGATGCTTTGCTGGCGTTTTCGAAGATGTCTGCCGGTGAAAAAACTCCATCAGGTAGATTTATAGATTGAGAAATGAATTTCATTAAATCGCTTAGCAATTTAATGGGTAAAAATATATAAATTCAGTGAATCATTGAAATAGAGAGTTGAATTGGTCTTTGTTCATTTAGGCATGTCACCCAGTCAAAATGGCCAGCAGACCACCCCAACGAGTATTCAACATCACGGTGTGAGATGTAGTGTCTCGGGTGGCACCCAGCAACAGACACAGAGTCAACAGCAATTTGGATTGGGCGAGCCACAGAGATAAAACGGACTCAGTCGTATTGAGTGTTTTTAGCATGGTCATAGGTTTCTCTGATGAAACTGTGACACCTGTTGTGTCAACAAAACAAATCATCAAGATAATAGCTAATGGAATGAATGAGCCACCGAGTTTATCTCTTCTCCGAGTGATAACACTCCGAACTTTCAAGGGATTTAATCCCTGGGGAGATGTGGATTGCGATATATTCAGTTTCAGTTCAATGTCGTTTGATTTTTTTTTTCTTGCAGACACTTGTCAATGGTGGAGACATGGTGATGATCGACTTTTCAAAGGGTTTTTTCGTACTCTAGGTGAGAGGGAACTAAAGTAATCGGAGAGTCTGGGATGGGGAAAGGGTGTTGCATGGATTTTTGACGAATTCAGACAATAGACACATTCGAATAATTGTGGACACGGGGAGAGTCTATCTGAAGTTAACGAGATTGTGACTGACGATGGAAATTATTCCTGTGGAAATAAATATGTGGATTAAGAGAAATTGCAGGAGAAATTTATGGTTTACGTAAGACATGTAGGATCATGGATGAAAAAATATTATAGAAAACATTGCAGATTATGTTGCAATAAATATTTTATAGTAGAGAATAATTCAGACAAAATTTCCCTGATAAAAACGATTTCCATGAATATTTTTGACACGTGACAAGAGAGACTTTCCGAATTCTAATTTGAAAAATTTATGGGGCAATATATATTGTATATGCGGCGTATATAAAGAATATTAGACCCATAATACTATACATAATTAATGTATTAATATTAATAATTAATATTTTCATGAATATTTCCACGGGAATAAATAATTTCTTCATCCTTTCGTCAGTCAAATGTATCACTTGGTATTTTCTCTGCGTTCTGCACTGATTACCCAATATTTTGAATAATGTCAATAGCCCCAGAGAATCGATATTTATTGATAGTGGACCGCTTCCACTAGGGTACATCCCAATATCAAGATGATTAAAAATAAAATTTGTTGTCATTGCAACGAAGTGGGGAAATGAGGGAAATTATTGAACTATTGTGCACTTATATTCGAGAAAATCATTCGTTCTCGGCGAGTTGTCAGGTAATCAGTTGAATTATGAGTGGAGTCGAGTATAAAGGGATGAAATAATATTCCTAGTGAGACAGTGTACAAATAATGTATCTGATCCATCTGTTCTTCTCGTATCGATCTAATATCATTAGTATTTTTGCCACGTACTGTCCAGTGTAAATACAATAATCGTGTTATATGATACGTGTATGCATCATCATAATTATGATTTTTTATGATTATTGATTTAATGAATTTGGAAGGTACTCTGGGAATAGCCAATAGCCAATTGATAAATGCTCTCGGGTGGTCCCTTGGTTTATTGATTGAAGTGAAGAATTGAAGCAAATCGTTAGACTACTTGTACGACTATAATTATGTTTACAATTATTATTGTTTATTTTACTATTGAAAGATAATATTCATGTACATAATTATAAGACAAAAGATAAAAATGTTGTCTAAAATAAATAATTAATAATGGTGCTTTCATACATTTGCATTTTTTATAGATAACTCTGTAATACTTTGGTTATTTTATTAATTTGCTTATCGTTACCCTAGAAATTGTACAAAAGTTAAAAAAAATTATGGGGATCAGGGAGACTCTACTCCACGTCCTAGACCTGTCCATCTGTCTGGCACTGGGAGAAAGTATCGGTGCATCGCTGCGATGAATCTGGAACGATATTCCTCGGGGGAGACGATCGTTGGGAGTTTACCCTGGCCCCCCAGGATCCCAGATTTTTTCACCATTGTTTCCAGTCTCTTGTCCCAGGTGAAGGTTCTGATGTAGTCAATAATTCCAAGCACAAGTTCTCCAGATTTGGGTTCCAGTCCGACAAGCAGTGAATAATCCATAACAGAGTTGTCAGCCAGGAACTTGGTATCCTGCTCAATGGCCTTATTGAGTACAGCCTTGGAATGTGGCCTCATGTACAACGGTGAATCACAGCTCATATTTAGTAGATTCTCATCCATGAGCACGAGCTCTCCCTCATGATCAATATCCTCAGGATTAACCAGTCGATTTCTCACGGATCCTTTGAGATCGAATTTATCAGTAATAGTCCTATCATAAAACAAATTCTCCATGACAAGTAAACTTGTTCTCAACGCAGCATTCGTCATGTTATTTTTAAATGAAACCCTGTACACACCGACGATTTTACCGAGGAGAGTTGGCTGTTTGTTCTGCTGGCACTTCTCCATGTACCCGAAATAATTGGGCGCAAAGTCCAAAAAAATTTGCATCTCCATCCTGGACATCTCCTTGAGTATGAACCGATCGTCTCGAGTTTTGCAGAATGTACTTCCACTCTTCCCCCCTCTGGCAGCCCACTGGACACTTCTACAGAGACTCCTGGTGAATCCATCCTCACCACAAGGCAAAACACTTTCCCTCAATTTAGCAAACTGCGCGGCAAAATAAACTCTGCAATAAAAATTGGTGGTTGTATCAGCGAACTGTACCTCGATGTAGTTCTGCTGTTTAATTGCCCGCTTCTCTTCCTCAATCTCCCCAATTCCCTGGGGATTCACCTCGGCCGTGAAATTCCTCTCAGTCTCACTGGGACTAGCAGGACTGGGACTAGCTCCTCGTAGAAAAGAGAGAACCGATGGCCTCTTGAATTCCCCCGACTGTGTAGTTTCCACAACATTCTCTTTATTCTCCACGAATTTCCTTTTATTCAGTGGACTCGAGCTCAACTCATTTTTCACTACCTGAAGAATCTCCTGGAAGGCGTGTTTGTAGTCATGGGAGTCCAGGGCATAAGCAATAATCGATGATGGCTCAGACTCATTAACAACAATAGGAACAACAGACCCAAGAGGCAGGAGATGATGCTCCAGTGGCCCTAGGGGATTAACAATTGTCGAGACATTTGAAACTGATGGCAGTAGTTGAGATAAAATTGTCTTCTTCTTTTTCCTCCTGTCAGGAACGTCCTCTGAGGACATGGGGAGAACATCAGAGTGTGATCTCTGATGCATCTTCGGTGATCCCTGGATGATGACGATATCCGCAGGATTCGGGCTCTCCTGGATTTCCCCGTCCGAGTGCTCAATGACGTCATTACTCTGTGCATCAACCTGGGCAGATATCACGTCGATGGCGTTGTAATCAGCTGACATGGGGCTCAAGTCCTCCATCTGGCTCTCAGATGCTGTGTCCTCAGTAATGTACCCATCAGTATCGATTAATCCACTGCTGCCAGCTGTCAATGATCTCTCAGTGAACCTCCTGGGACGCTCGTCTCGCTTCTTGGAGGCTATTTCAATTATTCTGGAATTCCAGTTGCTCACAGCCTCTGCAATGAGTCTCTTCAGGATCACCAGTCCATCCTCAATCCTGAACATCAGTGCCTGGACCTGTCTGACTGAACCCTTTCCCTCGAGTTTTTTATTCTCGAGTGTCGGCGACGTCAGTTTAAGCTGCACCTCTTCAATTTTATTTTTAAAATACAACTGCTCCTTGGCCACCTGCTGTTTCATGACATTTAAACTCTCCAGCTCGACCTGCAGTGTCGTCAGTTTCTCCTTGATCGCTGTAAAAACGTCATCCCCTTTTAGGGCAATTATTTTCACTTCGTCGATGACATTTGCGTGTTGTCCAGCATCATAACTTATGTTGATCAATGGAGGGGGCAGGGATATCTCCAAGAGTTTGATTCTCGTGTACTTGAAGACTGCCAACATATTTCCCTTGGAAAAGTACTGGCAGTGGTCGTGGTGCAGGGAATGCTGACACGTCTCTGAACTTCTGTTCATGTAAACGTTTCCATGGAATCTCAATTCTAAATACTTGGCGAACGACAAGCTCCAGGTGTCAGAGGACATGGGAACCACGGGTGACACATTTTTACACTCCACGCATTTACTCCACATGAGGATCTGATTGACGTTCTCCTGGCCGAAGGGATCGTTACTCATCTGATTGAGATTTATCTGGAGGCAGCCGCCGTCGTGTGCAAAACGACGACCGTGTTGAGCTATTTGGGCTCGACAGGATGGGGCTGGACACTTGTAATCTGTTGTCAGGCAGTATCGTTCGAGGAATCGACCCAAGGCGATGTCATTACGTCCATAGAGATCCATATTTACGACCCAGGGATTGACGCAGAAGGAGGCAGGTGCGTCGTTTGTATTGTGGGAGAAACTGCAGAAGAGGACTGGAAGTCTCTGATGACTCGCAGGGTCTAGACAATCTGGCCAGATTGGAGTGTCATTTGTCTCCACGGAAATCACCGGTTTCCTCTCGAGGATGACGTTGTTACTTCGATTCAGGCGACTTCCACACGCACGAAAATGAGAGAGCAGAGCCTGCACTTCCCTCGTGTCCACCCTGGAGGTGATTTTTACGAGGGTGAAAGGGTGCCTGGGTTTCAGTTTCAAACCTGGAGAGAAATCACTCCCTGGAGGGTCCAGCGAGACACTTGTACGACTGCCGTCGACCTTATCTGAGAATTGGGAGGAGTAGAATATTTCCTTTGGGAAGAATCCACGTAGTACGCAGTTTCTCCCCGGCTCTGTCTCCAGGTAGGGAATCGAGAATTTCAGGTATGGCGAGAAGCTGAGAATTGTGTCGTCTAGGGATTTTTTGAATTTATTGAGGAGTGGAAGGTCTGCTACACTCAGGCTTTGGCCTGTGGGGCTCACCATGTGGAAGACGTCTTCGTCTTCATTGAGATATTGATGAAGGGGATCACTTCTGTCTGATATCGATTCACCGTAAACTCGTTTGTCATCGGGAGCTTTTGGTTTCGTGGGAATTTCTTCCGTCATTTTGTCATTAATGTCTTTTTTCTCTTGGGGAGTTCCACTGAATAATTCGAAAGTGTTTTGCTCTGAACTCGACTCCAGAATTGAAATATCGTCGGCTGAGCCAGTGTCAGACACATTTAGTGTGTCTTTTCTGTCAGTACTATTAGGAAGATCGGATTCATTACCTTCTGAGGTCAGTCCCTTCGATTTCTGCTTGAAGAGTTTCAACGTGTCGTAGGGGTCGCACTGCTCCTGTAACATATTGGAGACTCTCTTGAATTTATCACTAGTCCCAGAGTCTTCAATCCTCTGGGTCTTCGGTGTACTTTGGCTACAGGAGGTGTTCTGCTGAATCAAAGTTGTATTATTCCCTGGTGAATCACTGGATTCCCCGAGCTCTCGTCTCTTCTCCTCCCCTTTAGGATGATCCCCATCGAGAAATGAATTATCGTTCGATGGTGGCCTGGCAAACTCGTCCATCAGGAAGGACTTCTCCAGCCTCCAGGAGTAGACAGCAAAAATCATCGTTGACGTCACATTTTTCACTCTCTTCAGCTCGTTAGGACTGCCCCCACGTAAGAGAATTGTGGACCCCAGATGGGGATTGGCACAGCCCTCAAAATACATTAGGGTCTTCACTCCATTTTTGGCACTGGGAAAATTTCTCAGGTAAAATTTCTTACAAGTCCCCAATTTGTATCTAGCTGTCAAATGTGCGTCGATCGTGTTGACAATTGTCCCTCCAGTGCACCTGGCCACTCTCTCCAGGACTGAAAGCTTGACATTCAACACCAGAGTGACTCCACACTGCCTGAACCTGTCCTGTGCCAGTCTCGACACAGAACGATGAACTAAAACGATATCTGGCCCGAGAGCTGTTATTCTACCCACTGTGTGCTCCAGGTATTGATTCTCCTGTAGCATCACTGGCTCCAGACTCAATAGTTTCCCCTCAACCCTCTGATACATCAGTCCACACTGTAGTAATAAAATTTTTGGATTGGCAATCATCGCGTTCATGCCTCGGTGGGCGACGTTCTTGCTACAGACAACACCTGATACAATCTCACAGTCACTTTTGCTACCCCCCGGAGATTTTTTAATCTGCACGTACTGGCGGATATCCATGTCGTCGGCGTCGTGATTGAGATCGGGACGGAGTTGGTCTACGATCTGATGGGCTATTGGGATTATAACGTCCGACCACTTCTGGGGAAGGCCCTCCTTGTTCAGTAGCTGCTTTATCAGCGAATCCTCATGCTGCTTGTACGCTGATGAGAGACTGTTGTAGGCGCTCATCTCACCGAAGGAGTTACGAAGATTGTTAACTTTATGCCAGCTACTTCTTTCTTTGGTTTCTTGTACGTGGAATAGTGTATCATTGAGAACCTCAGATACAGCTGCATTATCCTGAGCTATTTTATCAGGATCAGGTGTGAGTGGTTCGGTATCTCCAAAAAGCGGAAAATCCCCAGAAGTTGGACGTTTCAGAGTAACAGTTGACGCCTCGAGGTTGAGGTCGAGATAAAAACTGGAGCTGGAGGAGGGAAGTCGAGCGATCTGCAAGGTATTAATCTGTTTTGTTGTTTCACTCTCAGAGTCTGTGGTAGAGTCGTGCTGGGGGATATTCTTCACCCAGGCTGGCTCCTGGGCATCGCAACTGGACTGGTGATCGTCCAGAATGCTCGTCTGCAGGGAGGAGAGACTCACTGGAATGAATAAAGATGCTGTATCTGTGAAAGAACTCTCCCCCTGAATTGATTTGATGAAAGCAGCTTCGAGGAGGGCCTGGCCAATGGCTGTTGCCTGGACTCTAGTCGCTGCTTTGTTCTGGGAGATCATCCAGTTGACGAGCTCCACTCCTGTGAAGCAGTTGTAGTAGTTCTTCAGACGAACCCAGTGCGTCTGCAGGGGAATCGCCTGAGAGGAGTTGAAGAGTTCTTCCCAGATCATCCGTAGGGATGCTGAATTCTGGAGGACAGCTGCACGCTCGTGAGGGGAGAGATAACTTCCTGTTGCTCTACCCAGAGCGTATTTCTCCTCCATGTAGCCGACACTGGGCTTTCTGTGGGGGGCTGTGTCGTCCTCTGGGATGTGAGTCTTCTGATGAGGCGATGGAATATCACCGTATTTCACCTGGAGATCTTCCTGGAGGGCTTTCAGATCCGCTGACAAAACACTCCGCATGTCCGAGGACTGCAGGTACGAGAGAACAACTTTGCAGCAGTACGTGCAGACTCTAAGATCTCCTGTGCAGCCCATAATTTTACCGGGAATCTCGTCGGAGCAGCACTTGGAGCAAAAAATTTGTCCACATACACGACAGTGATGTCGTCTCCGAAAGGTAGTGAATCTCTCTGTGCACTCGTAGCACTGTTTCGCTACACTGTCCGGCATCCAGAAACTACGGAGCTGGGAGTCCTTGTAGGACTTCAAACTGCTGCTCTTGGATGCTACAATATTACTGATACGTTTGAGTACATTTGGAAGACTCCGTCCCTCACTGGCATCCAAGGGAAAAGTCATCTGCGTGGACGTGTCATCTTCTGGAGTTTTTTCCAAACTGTCCAACTGCCTCCAGGATTCTGAATCACCTGAGGAGCTTTGCTCCTCGTCCTTTGGAGACACTGCTGGAGTTTCTGTACCTGATGTGGATTTTCCAAAAGTGAAGAACTTGGAGAACAACGAAGCAACAACGGGTTGATTGTCCTCTGGACTCAGTGGAGCGAATTCCGTGAGTTTCGTCGGGGAATTCATATTTTTATTCATCATATTGGTGGAAATTGTTATGTACACAAGGTCAGAGTGAATTTTGACAGGACGATCAGCTGATCACGGGGTAACTACCGCATGAATATATGTCACTCCACCAGGTGGCGATTTATCGGTGTCGATTGCACTTGTGTGTGCGTGTTGCACTCGAAAACTGTGTCATTATCGTTTCATCGAACAATCGTTTGTTTTCGGAGTCGATGAATCTTCTTGTTATTCTTTCATGAAACATGAAAGGCCCAGAATTATTTGAGATGGACGACACGAATTCTAATTCACTGAGGCTCGTGAAGATGGTATGTCCCTCGAGGGAAGAACTCAGTGTTATTGTAAACAATGTCAAGTGTAATGAGTGTGGATTGGTGTTTAAAAATGAGCCTCGGTTAAAACTCCATGATTTAAAAGTTCATCAGAAAAAGAATCTCAATAAAACTGTCAAGGAATGCATTAGGTACCACTGCCCTGAGCCCTCTTGCGTTTATTCATCAGATTCTCCGCGATTTTTCAGTACTATGAAATATTTGAAACAGCATTACCTCAAAGTTCATGCGACGAAAAAATACCCCTGCACACAGTGCGATAAATCTTTCTCAACAGAAGCTGCAACAGCCGCTCACATGAGGGTTTGTGGAACGGAATTTACGTGCATGTGTTTTAAAAAATTCTGTACTTATGAGGCCCTTCTGACTCATGCAAAACGAAATGGTCACTCTGTTGACGAGAAATATCGAAATTCAGGGAAACGTCAGGCCCCCAAGGCCCCTCTATCCTTTGGTTTCCTCCAGCCAATAAAAAAACCGATATCAATTCTCCCCTATAAACCACAATTCACCCTGGAGTCCAATTCTCCAAATACCTCAAATGCGGAGACTCAGACTGACGATATTTTACGTCGAGTCCGAAGGACTTTGACGCCCTCGAAATCGAGGAAACGAAGAGAGTCTCGACAGACCCAGACCACTACCAATACGTTGTCCAGAGAGAAGAAACCCAAGAAAACTGTGGAGACCCAGACAACCCCGAGTGTTCGAGAATCTGCCAGAAAATCTTCCAGGAAGTCCAGGAGAGATCTCCAGGAGACGAACGACTTTACGAACGTTAATTTATTCCCAAATCTCAATCTCCAGCATGACGAGGCACCTATCACCTCTAAATATTACAGGTTCGTAATGCTGATGGTCATTTATGGGTTCAATTATGAAATCCATCGTTTAAATAATTTAGTAATGATGAATAACCTCTTCAATAATTAGAGGAGGAATCGACGTGGGAATTCAGGACTTCTGGGAGGAGAGGAACACCCTGGGAACTCAGACAAGTCCTGGGAAGAATCTCCTGGACGTATTTAATGACAGCGTAACCCAGACGAATTTTTATGATCACGAGAATCAGACGATGGAGAACGTCTTCAAGACTGAGGACAGAATTTCCTCTCCAGGTGGCTCATACTCCAGGATCTTCTATCCCTCGACGAGTGGATTATCTCGATCTGATCCGATGCTGACTGAAGAGACTTTCGGTGATCGATTCAGCAGCATCGAGACCCAGACGGAGAAACCATATCCCCAGTCTATTTTCGATGACACTGGAAATTTATTGAGCTCCTCCAACACCGAGACCCAGACAACTGAGCATTTTGATAATATCGCTCAGCTTCTCTACAACAACATGTGCACACAAACCTGCAATGATATTCTGTCGTCTGAACTGGGACTCTCGGATATTCAGACTCAGACAGCCTGGCCTGAGCTCGAGGTCACTGGAGATGACAAGGGTGAGGATCAGGGAGATGGGGAGAAAGATATTTCCATGACGGGATGCCGATGGCTCAATATACAGACGAGTCACACAGAAACTCAGACTGATTTACTCAGTATTTTTGATGAACTTCAGTAGTTAATTTTAATGTGGAAAAATAAACTGAAAAGTATATCTATTATTAAAAAAACATTGAGATATTGCATTGGATTTATTATTCTATTGCTAAATAGCACCACTGAGTTCTATCTAACAAAAGCCACATGTACATCGTTTATCCAATTTTATGTTTCTCAGGGACAGTTTGCAATTCTTCTTCAATTGAAAATAAAGCCTGCACTCTTGATGATTCCCAGAGGAGGATGAGGTAAAACAGGTCTTGTTGGTTGCTAACTATCTTTCAAGCCAACGGTACGATTTCTAATTTTTTTTTTCAGTTTGAAGCTTAAAAAAAAATACCTCAAAAATACGAGGAAATTTATTCTGCCCCATTTACCCCTGTCCACTCGATCTAGTCAATGCAGTTATTAAAAATTGCTCTCTCCTGACTAGATTTCAATATCCATCGTGAAATTGAATTGAAATAAAAAATTGACACTGCGATTACGATTATACAAAAGTACAACAAATAATTTATAAATAATTACACGATAGATTTAGCTCTAAAATCCTATGGAATTTGAAAACAACAGATGGACGTGTTCGGTTTATCAATTGATTCTGGAGATTCTGGAAAGTATACCTTCCACTAGTGCCTCCGGGACGGGTTATGGAGGGGATATTTAGCGCGCGTTACGTCTAGGTTGATGAAAAATTATTATTTATCGAGAGTTAGAGTGCCGGACCAGCGGCGTTGTCCTCGTCAAAGTCTAAGAGAAAGTCTTTGGTTCTGTCTTCTATTCTGTCAACATTCTCCAGGGCTGAGGCGATTACTTTCAGATTATCCACACCCGATATCAACTGCCTGAGAAGAGTATTAGCCGATGACGCAGCATCCCTCAAATCTCCAGCGAGTCTCTGTATTTTTTTTTCACTACTCGTTGACCTGGAGTCACTGCAACTGGCACCCATGGCTCCCCTCAGCTCTCTATTTTCATCTCGAAGTGCCAAAAGCTCCAGCTTCAGTGTTTTAACTTCTTGTTTCAATACTGTAACAGCACTCTCAGCATTAACCGCTCGTCTGGTACTCCGTTTCAAATTATCCTCCACTTGCTCCATAGCTTTCTCCAGGTGCACTGTCTCCTCGTGATCCACTGCCCTACGTGACGACAACTCAGCTTCAAGTACTTGTATGCGTCTGTTCTGCTCATTATTCTGCCTACGAGACATTTGTAGATCGTGCCGTAACAGATCTATCTCTAGGAGTAATCTTCTGTCCAATGGCTCTGTGAGATTCGAAGCAGTGGATACCTCCTGCTGTGGTGCAACTCTATTTCGTATCGGTCCATCACTCAAAAAATCAGGCAATGAATTTGGTATACTAGCGTCTCCAGCTGGTTGTGCAATTCCTGGAGGATTGATCGGTCCATTTAGTTCTTGATTGAGTGGTAGATCCAGCGGGAAAGCCATGGGGTCCAGCATCGCAGGTGAGCCCTCATGGTTCCGCCCAAAACCAGAACCCTCTGGATTATCCAGTGGTGATGAATTAGGAACTGGACGATCGCGTCTTCTCTTTCTCCTGTCGATGCTCCCCGTGAGATCGAATGGCAAATCCCTACCGTCTGATTTCCCTTCAGCTCTGTGACACATCGACCTTTGCTCCACGCTATTGATCGCAAAATCTGGCAGATGATCAACATTGGGAAGAACTTGTGCGAAAGGCGCTGACTCGTGGTTCAAATAACACTGCTCAATGACCAAATGATCTTGAACGAAATCTGGGAGTTCCGTAGGATTTCTAGTGTATACACTCTCATTTTCCAGTGCACTAGTATCATTAGTTTTACGACCCGAAGAATACACTTTCGGTCTTGCCCCAGTGTATTGATAATTTGTCTGAGGGTCATTCTTCAGAAAATGTTTGAAGCTGAACGGATTCTCCTCGGACGATCGTCTTGGCAGGTCTATAAAGATTGGTTGGAATACGATCATATTACCCAATGTTACGTAAATAATCCGAGAGAAACAATAATTATATCAATAAATAAAAGATACGAGCCCAAAGGTCAAAATTAACCTCGACAATAGAACAATCAGACATCTATCTATACATCCGGTCTCACCTTGATTTTCATTGTCGTTGCGAATTCTAAATACGTTTTCCCTGGAGGCATTTGCTCTTTCTCTCGTCGGCTTCGATAATTCCTCGAGGGATGAGGACGATGAGGAGGAGGATCGACGTCCCCGTCTGCTCGCCATCTCACAGCTGATTGAAGCTTTCAAAATATCAATTGACTTATGCCCTTCAATACCTCACACATAGTCCACCGAAATGAATTCCTCGCGATTTCTTCTGTTTGTCAATTGTCAGGGATCATTGCTATTCGAGATAAATCGAGACTAACCCGGTGTTGCACATGCAGATCTGAGATCAGTCTCATTTGGTCGCTGGATACCACAGGGTGAAGACCAAGAGCGATGAGCCGAAAATCTCCAAGTATTTTAATGCGCACCCCATGACAGAGAGGACACGACGATGTCGTGTCCCAATTCCATCGATTATCGAGTATTATAGAATAACTGTCTCTACCTCTACTACGCGGTTATCGACACTCTCGGCCTCGTGACCTGCCTTATTCACGGGTACTTCCTCAGATTTAATTCCGCAACTGCTCAGAAACTTTGCTGTTGAATTTTTGTCATAAGCGCTGCTGATCTCCTCTGTAATTTCTTCTCTGTTTGTCCTCTGCAAATCATTCGAATATCAGCTGGTTAAAGTCTCAATTCTCATTGCGGTCTCTTCGTCCGGCAGATTCCGCGCGATAAAGGTCAGTCCATTAGCATGACATAATTTTTTAATTTTTCCATCGTATCATGACCCAGGAAGTCATCAAAACATGTGCAATCCTCATTAAAAAACCGAGGGAAACAACCAGACCTCCTGTGGAAATACCTGGAATTTTTCATTACCTGCTCCAGAAGTTCAAAATTAATTAACTCAGTGAAAGCAATTTCCACTTTCTCGCAAACGCTTTCTCTGCGTCAATTCCCTTTTGCTTATTATCGAATTAATTACAAGTGTTGGCGAGGACGAGGGTTTAGGTTAAGTGAGATTCATTAATTAATAATTAATTTTTATGCAAGTTAAGAGTGCAAGTTCAGGCTCACATTGGATTAGAATTGAAGGAGTCAATTAGTTTTGACAGGAAAAGGCGATGGAAGGGCTCGGCGGTATTATATTTGTTATTGTTTAGATTTTTCTGTTTATGGTCCTCACGTGGGTGAGGGAATGTGACTCCAAAAATAGCATCACCATATCGCTGTTTCCACAGAGTATCTCCAGAACTGCAACTGTTTTTGACAGTCTCTGTTGGATAATTGAGTTTAATAATGTTTTAAGAATAAATTCGTGAAATGACATTAATATTCTCGGTTAAATTTACGTTAAAACAATTGAAATCTGTCTATTTTCCATGATTCTATCAATTTCTCAGAAGATCGATCATTATTAATAATTATTAATAATAATAATGTGCAAAAAAATGCATTGATGTCATTATATTTTCTACTGACCATCTACGTTTGAATTCTGGATTGAATTTTAACTGCGTGAAATCATTCGTTATCAAGAATAAACAATGAATGGCGCATGAATTTTTTTTAATGTATAAATAACTGGCGCCGTTAGTTTTGCAATCGTAAACTCGTGATGCGAGTTTTTCAGTTTTATCGGGATTGACGTGAGAGATTCGCATGACTATTTTTCTCTGATCAGTAAATCTACTAGACATTTTATTTCCCGAAGAAACCGTTCGTTGAACTTCGATTATTCTCTCCAGGTTAGTCATTTGTGTACGTTCACTAGAATTTTTTAATTCCGACGTGATAAGGGGATTCAGCTCAGTAGTTTTTTTTTGTGGGCAAACGGCCACAGAACAGGAGAACAGAGTCGTGCTGCCAGAATTAGAATAGGAGAATACGTTTGAATTACCTAATGAGTTCATTCAGGGGATAAAATTTAATAGTGATCACTTAACTCGAGTTAATTGGCGATTATTGTTGCAGGATACAGACCGAAATCAACAGCTTCGGTATTACGAGATGTATCTTACTCGCACTGCTAATTATGCTCTTAAACTCTCGTTGAATCAGGTGAGAGTGTTATGAAATTAAAAATTCGTAGGAGCAATTAATCTCCAATTGAAAGATTTTTGACTGATGTCTCCAGGGTTCAGGTGCTCAAATCTACCGGAAAACTATTGGCGATCGTGGCACAGCTCGTTCAGCAGTGGTTTTAGCAACAGTTGGTCTCTCCATGAGCATGTTCTCCTTGAAGCAAATGCTGTCATCCCAAGTTCCCCAGACCAGACTGCGCCGTTCGGCTTCATTCTAACTACCAGAATGGAAAGCCACAAATATCGAGGCCAATCCCACAATCACATAATACCACTGGAAATTCCAAAACATCGATTTCCATAGACGCAATCTGCATTAAAAATCCAGCACGTCAAGCATGCCGAGGGAGAGTCCAATCCAGACCTCGTGAACACTGGAGATTATTCTTGGGGTTAACCTCAGGAGTTGTCTCTCATCGTAGGAATTTTATTTGTCAAATTTTTCGTTGTTCACGAAATCACAATTACTTGGATAATCCAGACAGCAATTCGTCATTTTTTTATTCTATTGAGAATAAATTGCCTTCTGGATTATGACATTGTCGAGCCTGAGAATAACGTCGCACGTTCGTTGCCAGTGAAACTATCATTGTCTTGCACTGAACGTGACAATAAATTCTAATTAAATAGTTATTATATTTTATGGTAGAGCGTAAGTCTTCTTCGTCATGCAGATATACACGGATAAATTTCACATGTTTTATTATTATTTATCAATTGGACCCTTGGAATTCCTCGTCCTGTTAATTATTGTGGCAGTGGTAATAATTGGGGATGGGGTGATTACTTAACGTATACGTTTATTTTGTAACTATAGTACAGTCTCACACGCATGATTCCCTCCGTATCTCTTCGATTAGAAGCTCTTCTCTCACTTTTTTTTTCGTTTTCTCAGACTATTTGTCTCACAGCTCTCACGCCATCGCATAGAAAAAATAATGATCGGTAAAGAAATGATGATTTTTATGAGTTGGATGGACAGTGTCAATGATTATAGCTCATGGCGAGTGCAAAACGTGTCACCGAGATAATACACCAATTAACAATCAGATTCTGGAGATTATCTCGAAATTGAATTTAAAGAATTAATCGAATATTCTTCGATTATTGGACGTGTGAAAAGAATTAATAGGAAAATAGCGTCGGGTAGAAGAATTTCTACAGAAAGAATGTGAAATTTTGAAATAGAATTGTTTGGAGAAAACCCTACGTTTTCTTATCATTTTTCTTCACACGTATTGGTTAATTAAGTCTTGACGTCTAATGAGCACTTGCCATACACGTATCGTCGAGTACAGAGTGGACTATTCAATCTACATGAATCGGAGTTTTCTAAGATCAAGGAGAGATCGTAACAATTGCAATATTTCAGTTTTTATGTATTTATATATAAGGTTTACATATTTATGGATATATCTTCATTCTTCTCGTTATGTTTGAAAATGTTGCCCTACTTCAACGAAGTTTTGGCAAGTACTTGGAGCGTGGGGGATAATTACTGAGGACAGGAGGCGGAACAGTTCCATTTCAGGATTTCATATACAAAAAAAGAAAACAAAAACAATTTTTCCACAATATTATGGAAACCAATGGCATTAGCGGGAAATCTCTTCAATTGAACTGTTTTATCTCTTCCTCAATGCAATTATCCTTCATCAATTCACGGAAGCATCAGAATCTGTCAACAATATCGAGGAAAATCTTCGTCGAAGCAGTACGTGGCTATCACAGCATGGCATTGTTTGTGTCTGTCAAGTGCTTGTTCTTCTCGTAATTCGAGCTACTCGGCGATTACAAAAGAATTCAACGCAACTAATTAATCGATCGAACTCTTCACTCGATGGTTTCAATGCTTAATCAAACTAAATATAAATCGATGAGAGAAAAAAAAAACGCAAGACTCTTACTTCCTCGTGACCAGCAAAGGTAATCCTCTAACATTTAACACCACATGATAATTCCTCGATAAAATCTCTTATCACTATTCTGTTATTTTTTTTATCAGAATCGATTGGTGGGAAATGACAGCTACATAAGTATTTTTTAAATAAAAGTTGGGGAAAAGTTTTTTTTTAATTTTTGTACAGTTTAAAAATTCAAGGCGAACAGATAGAGGGTAACGCGTCATAAACGGTTGATAAAAATATTGGGGGATACCAATAAAATATAATGCATCATTAAAAAAAAATGATAGAAAAGTTTAAAAAGCTGTGACAATTTACCTCGATTTTCACCCCCAAGTATCTCCTCGCATTGATCAGCCACAATAACCAAAACACAACGTCTGGAGAATTCCAAAAAACGCGATTGGCCCCCTCAATGCACCTCACATTCTTGTTTTCTTATTAAAAATTCAATTTATTACTCCTCCAATAAAAAAGAAAAAAACTCTCAAACACAGACAATAAAATCCGAAAGACGTACACCACGTGCACTTGTTTTATATAATTTATCAGTAATAATCGCATATCCTCGTTTCAACGAAATTATAAAAGCCCTTCGATTTCAATAGTCGTCGCAAATTTAGAAATATAATAAAATATAAATTTTCTTCGCACACTATAACTCCCACTTCTCCCGGTTCTCTCTTAATTGTCTCACAGACAGCCTCGTAACAAATCTTATTGTAATAGGTTTGATATCGCTTCAAATAGTCGACAATCGAGTTTCATTGAGGTATCAATACACAGTACCTCTTGAGTTCTCACTATTTGTTATTGTTTACATCTCATGACTGATGAAATACCAGAGGAAATCGTCTCGATGGAGAATATTTACATATTTAAATCGAGTCAAAGAATTCTCTCTCTCTTTCCCTTTTCAGCGAATTATTCTTGAGATGGAGGACAAGTATTTACTCTTTAAGACTTTTCCAATATCACACGATAACCGAAATAGTCCCACCGACCATCCATACACGTAATTAATTCATAAGTTTGACATTACGGATCGATATCTCCGTTCAACTCCTCCTCACCCAAGAAAATTCATGCAGTAATGAAGCCATAAATAACAGAATCCATTCTTTAAATATCTTAATTATCCATTTATTTAAAACACTATCGATTTACCAGGAAAATACTAAAGAATTGTTCTGCAGTTGAGTCCCGACAAAGAACATCTCGTGATAATTTCTTTTAAAACCAACAGTTTTCCAGATAAATGGATCCTAAAAAAATGAGAAAATCGATTCTAGTTACTCACCCACTTCGCCACTGAATTCAAATTAAAAATCCACTAGAATGACCTCCTAGCAGTAAGACACCATCAATAGGTCCCTCTCCCAGGGAGCAGACTTATCACCTCTCCTCCCACAAAAACTTCCCAGCTTAATGAAAAAGCTCAAACAACTTCCCTCGTGCAATCGTCAGAAAATAAAAAAAAAAGTGAGCTGTATTTACATGATTCAACGAGTCTTAAACGTCTGTCCCTCGATAAAAAAAAATCGATTCTACATTGATTAACATTACCCATCGACTATACTGAATACACAGAGGTTCTGAATGTAGTATTATCCTGGGTGACACACAATACATATATTATATGCATAATAAACCACGTGAGGACTCGAGACCCCTCACAAGCCTAAATAATCCTTTATGCACCTGTTTTCTGATAATTCGGGCGTATATGATACGTCTCGTCGATAAAAATATGTAAAAGACTGAGTTCTCCTGATTCCCAGTGTTGAACATATATACACAAGCATATATGAGTTTAATGGGTTTATGTACATGAATGTCTTGTTTTCCTCCAGTATCTGGTGTGGAAAAACCATTGAGTTGGGTTTATTCTGCTGCACGTTGGGAGAAAAACTGAGATTTTTGGGTTATTGGACTGTTCGTCCACACAATCAGTCACCTCCTAGACTCATGTGAAAGTGCTGAGTTCATTAGCATTTTTTTTAGTTCATTTTTTTGGCTCGTCGTTTCGTCTCCTTTAGGGCTGGAGGTCGACGATTAGGACATGGATGAACAGGGGAGACGTGGTGAGCCCATCTGGGTGAGGACACGATCGAGCCACTGGAGGGGACCGTTTAAATGCAACTCGATCCAGCATGGGGTGGACGTCACCGTCTGACGACGGTATTCTGCACCCCAACCCTTCACAAAACTCATCCTGATGGTGCACATTCTGGTCAGCTGGTACACAGCCTCGAAACCCTGAGACACCGACTGCGAAAGAAGCGCTGCGAACTCCTGGTTGTTGAAGATCTTCAGATTGCAGCCTGAAAGAGAATGGCTATTTAATTTCATTTATTCAATTGTCAGAATTGTTTGTCCGATGACAGATTCGAAAATATATTATTCAATTGGTATTGATATTCAATAAAATATTACTAAATTAATTGTTTTTATTAATTAAAAAATGACAAAAATCACCTGGTGGTATTTTACAGACAGTGGCGGGATGCCAACCGTAACGCTGATTACAGTTTGGACTCTGCACGAAGATGCTGGAGTCCGACTGACACTCGGCAAAAACTTCACCACCGATGTAGTACAGTCTCACGCCTTTGCCAATGTGCCTCCTTGTCTGCTCTACCACAGTGTTTCGATTAACGTTTGACAGTAAACCGAGACAAAAGCGCTCGGAATTACTTGGATCCGTGAATCCATCCACCGTTATGCTTGGTTGAGAGGCGTGAAATGTCTCGCCCACCCTCGTGTTCAATTCGTAATAACTTATTGAACACCTGGAGATAATTTCATTATCATTATCAACTCAAGAGGCAATCAAAGGAACAATTTACCTTTGATTTAAAAAAATATTTCAAGAATAATAATTATAGGGAATTAAATATCTCAGTGAAAGTGAAAAGGTTTAATGATGATTTGTTTGGTAGGAGTCCTTGAAGACTCACCAGAAAGCAGGTTCACAGTACATGACAGGTTGAGCATCGACTGGACTCGGTGACAATCGTGACAACGACATGTTGTCGTTGTGATCCATGTTGTCGCCATCCTCACTTATGTATCCAGGTGGTGGTGTATCTGCTGGAGGATCCATGGAGCCGGGTGCTGGGTGTGGCGAGCCCTGGACACTACCCAAACTCCCTACACTCGCTGGACTTGTTGCCTGCATACTCTGCATACCCTGGTACGGATTATTTGGCTGCTGCTGGGGTGACTGGGGCAGATTCTGCTGATTATTGTGCCGGTGATTTAACGTTGCGTGAAAACTGGTATTCTCCGGTACACTGACACTCAACTCCTCCAGCGATGTGTTGTAAAGGACTGACTCGTCGCCGGATAGATTGTGTCGGGGTACGAGAATCGCTGGCAATACTTGAGGAAAATAGTGGAGACGTGGAACATTAGTCGACAGGTTTCTTTTTACTATTCGAGGGAGATAAAACACTCGTGATGACTCGAGATTAGGCTTTTCCATATCCTTGAAATTCTTTAACCATTTTGCAGAAAATATACGATTTCGATAAACTATCATTTATTTATTGATAAATATTTTGAAATCCAGTTGGGATAGAATTCTTTATGTGCTAACTTTTTTGTAGCTCTTTTTTCGGTTTACAAAAAAGTTCCTACACATGTTTTTCTATGTCGCTTGGATCTTGAGATATCCACCAGAAATGAAATGATGATAGTACGAGAATCTCGTTATCTTCATCTGCGATTTTGGATTTTGCTTTGTTAACTTTAGAGGTCTTTGGATTGTTTGGGGTGATCCTCACCTGGGGTCTGGATTCTCTGATAATGATAAGGATTGACGCAGACCTCGTCCCTTTTCTGGGTGAACGAGTACTCGCAGTGCTCGATGGCCCGGAGCTCGTGGTGAGACTGGAGATCTGGCCAGCGCCAAAGACGGCAGTAAATAACGTGGGGCAATCCTTTGCCCCTCACACCCTGCACACCGTTGTCACCAACACCACCTGGACTAGGCCTAAAAAAAATACCAAAAGATAGCCCCATCTCCAGAAAATTCCCTCATCATCGAGAATCGAAATTTGTCCTGAGATTTCAGTACCGCGAGCTTGAAAAAAAAAAATTTTTCCATTCACACTAGCCCTCAATCTAGATGTAGAGAATGAAACAAAGAGCTCCGGAGAAAAAAAAACCTCTCGGATTTCGGTGGGACCATCGCGGTCGTTTTACTGAGAATAAAAAATAATCTGGAGGGAGTGAGGAAAAAAATTATTTGATTTATTGTGCGAAAAATCGGAGATATCTCGAAAACTAGGGGATCTATTGGATAAAAGAATAGAATCTTTTTTGTAGCCCTGAAAATTTGCCACGGAAAATTGATTTACAATTTTTATGTGAATTCAATAGCTCCTGAGATATTGCGGATTTTCGCGCGGCTAGGAGTGACTTCGTCCCACATGCAATATTCCTCTCTCGAATAATATCCACCACTTACTGTCGTCAACGGGATATTGTTATTTATTCCCCAGCCAGATGACTCACAGCTCGTCGAAAACTATTTTCTTATATCCCTCGAGAGTAATCAATTGATGTATCACACCACTCGTATATAATTCGAGTCTAATGATCCATCAGCAGATTCATTTCACAACATTGTACGAGCGCAAACTGGTGAATTAAAATGAATAAAAGTGAGAGTTCTTCAGTCCAGAGTTCTCTCACTGGTTGAATAAAAAACATCAAGGAGAATCCACAGTCACTTTATAATCGAGACGAGGAATCGAGGAAATTGTTACTCTGTATGAGTAGCACTGTAGATCGATTTCCTCAATTTCATGTTGTTAACTACTGATATAACGTTTCCATTAATTCTCGAGGACTGGAGTCCCAGTACTTCGATGCTCAGTGCCACAATGAGTGAAACCATAGGCAAACGCCAGTCAAGTTATACTCTTTCAATTGCAATCGCATGATAGTATGCCATATCTGTTATGTAATACCGAGGTGAAGAATTTATTTCCTTTTGCGTTTTTAGTTTTTGAGAAAAGCCCCTAGGGACTGGGGGATAAGGTCGAGCTGACGGTTGTGACACTCGAGATAATGTTATCATTATTTTGGAATTCGACTTAGAAGATCGCTCGTTGAAAGAGAGCTTCGTTAGAAACACTTTGCGATTTATTTTCATTGAAATTCAAACTGGAAAGTAATTTAGAAAACATTTGGTCCCCATTCTTATTTGAAAGTTGGAGAAAATAAAAATACGGTCGAATGAATGAACGAATTCGCTGGAGAAATCCAGGAGAAGTTCTGAAAAATGGATTTCCCTTGATTGAGCTATTAAAAAAAAGCCCTGAATTTATTTTATTCATCGCCCTTTGTCCCCGTTGACGAGTAAAAACCGGTTTAAAAATCGCGGTAGGTCAGTTATCTCGTGCTCGATAAATACTCGAACCGAAACCGTGAGGCACGTTTACCAGTACCTCTGGGGGACGGGGGGCCAAGGGCCCCATCAGAGAGGAGGACAGGGTAACGGGCGCCGTTACACGCGCCTTCTCGCTGCAACTCGGTGCTATTTCCAAACGACGCCTCGAAAATTGCCGAGAGAATATTAAAACACCCAGTGAAAAAATAAATTAAAAAAAAATACCATATGAATGTATCCATAAACTCTCACCCTGGATACATGTAAATGCCACACACAGATGGGCCGGTAAGCTGTATCAATTAATCGTTATTGTCGGGAGGTAGTGCGCACTGAGACAGTAATCGATTAACGTCTCCTGGGAAAATTAAATCCCAGTAATTATTTTCATGGAATTATGAATGATTGAATTCAGAAAAATTTTATTCTCATTCTCTCTTCAATTTCTTGTCAATCTCTAGTCAATCTTCGATCATTGGAGGATGAATAGTCCCTGAATTCGCGGTGAATGGATTTTATTATTGAATTTGAATGGAGGAAAAGGTGGAGAGATCATAAGTTTCATGGGAGAATTGGCGTTGATGTATTTATTCATGAATTTAGTGAGTGCTGAAACGAGTATTTCGAGTCATTGTGGAAATTCCACGGGTTGGGACTTGAGTTTGTACGCGTCATTCGTTGGGGTAGGTCATCCTCGTCCTGATGTGACGTTATCTTTATTTCAACGGGAATGGTTTTTTATTTGTCAGTGAGAGCCATTCGTTGCTGAATATATTGATATCAAGAGACTACAAGGGAATTCTCATGGGAATTTTTCACAACTCTCGATGGTTTTTCCATAAAAGTTCTCACAAGTCGTATTGTATCTCCTGTGAGTACTGAGATATTAATTGAAATTTTGGTGTCGGCTTGTCGGTGATATTTCGGTATCTGCGGGAGATAGTGGATTTTCTATAATGAATTTTTTTGTAGGGCCGACCGAGAGTTACAAAAAAGGTAATTACAGATATTTGCCGATTTCATTATATACATATTTATGATAGCGTAATTGGTCTTTCAATTGAATAACTCCGTGTCATTCCCTGTCTCTCATTAATTTCATGTATTTCTTCAGATAAAAATAATGGGATATTCTCCACTACTTCGGCTTGATAATTCCCGTGGTCTCCCTATTACGCAACACGAGCAAGAAATCAAAGTTAACCGTTAAAACGGCTGAGGGACGAGTGCAGACGGAATGCCTCGTGTATAGACAGAATAAGAATAAGAGATTTAATAACGAAAATTATTTTTCAGTGATAAGTCAATGTGGATATCACCAGTGAAGACTGAGGTGAATGGCAAATACCCAGAAGTCACTCGATATTTTCCATGTGTTATTCCAAGAGCCATAAAACCTAAAAACCATAATTATCGAATCGTTGAGTTGAATATTTTCATCGTTTTTCGTTCTCACTGACGCATACGCCTGCCTCTTCCATGTACCTCTTTCAAACCAGATTTAATACTACGGTTTGCACGTGTCATTACTGATGCTTGCAATCGTCAGATTCTACACGGTTAACCGAGAATTTTAACCAAGACTTCATAAAGAGATCAACATTTTTATTTAATAAACAAAAATAAATTATCCCAGTTACAAAAATTTTATCTGCCTGTTACTTTTAAATGTTCAATTACCCTATGAAATATTGAATGTTCTTGATGGTAGATTTTTTTTTAGGAATCGAAATGGAATTTAATTGACATACATGACATCTTGTTGCTGTCAATTAAATAATAAAAATCATCTGTGATGATGAGGCCCCTGACCTCCCCCAACAACCCCAAACAAACGGAATCCCTTATCCCAACACCCCCACGTCAGTTTCCATCCCCTAGTGCTGATCATCTCTAATCGAAGTTTGGCAAGTGTTCCTCGGTTGCGCGCGACCCTCATCTGCGCATGTACCGCCTCTACCTCATCGCCATCCTCCAACAAAGAGATTGCTAACCCCGAATGTTTTTCCCCAAAACCCCAATCAATAAATCAAGAAGCCTCACCAAAGCCCCGGAGAAATTTACAAAAATAACCGTAAAAATCAGTCAAAAATTCCATTTACCGCAAAAATTCTCATAACATGAATGTCAACGTTACCCCAATAAAATAATTCAACAAATTCCATCAATGATAGATCCTCAAGACCGGTGAGACCCCCCAGCTATCCCAGAGCCCGTGTTAATGACCCCATGAGAACACGATGACACTATCACCGACGAAATCCCCACTATAAAACTCATACCCTTCGCTCTGCGATATCTCGCAACCCAACGATGCGATTCGGTCGTTTATGAATTCATTTTTGATAGTTAAAAAAATACTCGAGGCTGAGAGGTAACCAGTGAAAATTCACTCAGCTATTATCGAGATATTTGGGATGAATGATTGGGGGTACCTGGGGATTGTGATGCACTTGGTGTTGCAGCTCTGGGTTGTGATGGCCTTCTCCAATTCCTCGAGGCCGGCAGATTTCTTGAGCTTCTTAACGAGACTTTTAACGGCTTTTTCGCTCCATTTGTCTTCGCCCTCGGCCTTCTTCCAGCCCAGCAGCCGCTTAACTATTGGCGGATTAAAGCTGGGCAGCATCGAAGTCATCATTTGGAATCACTGAAACGTGCATCGGGCCGCCCTTATTACCAATGACACCACTAACTTGCCAATTGGTCCGGGGGGTTATTTGTTTATTTCCCTTTACTTTCTGTCACAACACTTGCCGATGGGATTGTCATAGGTTCGGTGAATCGATTTGTTATCAATTATTTGGGGATACGGCTTTTGGTGGATTTAATGGGGACGAGGGTAAATATAAATACAACGGAGAATCACTTCACTCTGTCGGCGAAAACTTTGCCAGGGCCGCCATTTTACCCCGAGGCAGACGCAATCGGACTCATTCGGTGCAGGGTTGGGCATATGCGACTTACGGAAGTTTTTTACATGACAATGTAAAATACTGGTAACTTACCCACGGGAGGTAATAAGCGTAAAAAACTTTCATAACCTCATAATTAGTCTCAATTTTGACATTTGATTCAAATTGACGTCTCACTCAGCTGTTGACGATCAAATTAGAAGCTTATTAGTTCGCTATTAACACCTGATAAAACAAATAATTTAAAAAACACGTGCAAGGAAGTGTGGAAATAATTATAAATCAATGCCGAGGGTGGAATCGTTGAGTACAGGGTGCAAGTGTCAGGTGAGTCCAACTACTGCCTGTAAATCGATTATTGAGCTTAATTCCATTTTTCTCGAGTTTGAATTATAAATAAATAAATTGTTTCTGGCCTTCCAAGAACAGTCAGCACTGGGGCTCCAACTTCGTCTGTCGAAGATGACAGGATGGAAATAGGCTCACTCTCAATTAGTTACATCCGAATCGAATTACCTATGACAAAAAATAAATAAATAGATAAATTTTTCCAAATTTTAGGACCTGGAGTTATTAAGTCAAGACACTTTAAACTATGGAGTCTCGCTTACGATCAACTGCTCGAAGTTTTCGGACAGGATCAGTTCTTTCTTCGCAAGAAGTAGAAACAATTGATATAGCACTGGCTGAATTTTTTTTTGGATGCAATATCTCCTTCAACGTTGTTGAATCGGTGCTCTTTAAACGATTACTCGGAGAATTTCGGAATAGCCGCGACAACCGTTGGCGGAACGGTTTATGGGGTTTCTTTTTGGAGGGGCTCTCAAAAAGTTCTGCCACTGGGTTTTCTTTTGTCGGATCAACTCGCTTTATTCTACTCATTCTACTCCCCTTTTTTTCGCTGGTATTTTATTCTGACAGGGGGTGGTATTGTTTTTGCGAGCTGTTCAGGGATGGGGTACCGCCAGGGGAGATTTAATTGTTAATGATTGATGAGGAATCAGCCGAGAGGGACCAACCGCTTTCAGGGGATCTCTCTCACTGCTCTGTATCTGCTTCATTATTAATGGGAGAAAAATCTTTATGGGACGTTTTTTCTTGGTGTTACTGCGATCTACAAAAACGGTAGAGAGAAAAATTTCGCTATCTCTCTTCTATCGCGAGAAATTTCGTGGGAATCTACTGAAAATATATGGATTTAGATTTTCACGAGACGTACGTTGAGGGATCGTATCTCGGGATTCGTCGGGATGAGGAAAAATTTTGTAGAAACTTTTTTCAAGATATTACTGCTATCTCCAATAAAGGAATATATGAAAATTTTGATATCTTCTGTAGATCCGTAGATATTCCGTGAAAACCTCATAGAAAACAAATAAATTCTCCTTTTGGGATATAAAAATTAGTCAGGCGATTTTTTTGGATCATGGCCCTGAGGCCCAGTGATATTTAAATTATCCGCGGTTTATCTGGGGCTTGCGCACGTGTCCGCGGTATTTCCGCGAACTACAGTGGAGGCATGTCAGAAACTTAGCGGCACCGTGACACATGTCTCATATTGGCGATTGGAGATCTGAGATTTAATTGAATTTTTCGAATTATCATCTCGTCATGACGGAAATCCGGGAGAAATTGTGCTACGAGGACAAAGTGATTTTGGCTCCGATGGTGCGCATTGGAACTTTACCCATGAGGCTTCTTGCCCTCGACTACGGCGCCGATATCGTATACACGGAGGAGATCGTAGATTTCAAGATGATGAGGTCGATACGAAGGGAAAATGGTGAGACCACTTACCGACGCTTCAAAATCCCAATTATTTCAATTTTCCATTAATTTTCTAATTTTTTGAGAATATTTTTTGATAAAGACTTACATTCACCTTTTGCAGATGTCCTCGGAACAATCGATTACATCGATCGCACAGACGGTACGATAATATTTCGCACCACCTCCAGGGAGAGCTCCAGGGTGGTTTTCCAACTGGGAACCTGCGATCCCCTCCGCGCCCTGGAGGTCGCCAAACTGGTGGAGCAAGACGTCGCCGCCGTCGACATCAACATGGGATGCCCGAAGAGTTTCTCCCTGATGGGGGGTATGGGTGCAGCTCTTCTCACAAAAGTGGAAAAGGCCACGGAAATCCTCCGTACCCTGGTGAAAGGCCTCTCCATCCCCGTCACCTGCAAAATACGTGTATTCCAGGACCTCCAGAAGACCCTCGAATTGTGCGACGCCCTCGTCTCGACGGGGATCTCTGCGATTGCTGTACATGGACGAACCGTCCACGAGAGACAGCAACACTCCAATCGCAATGAGACAATTCGAGCAATTGCAAAACACCTCTCCATCCCGGGTATTAATATTTAATTGTACTTGCATTGATCTGCAATTTCATTTTCGCAGAGTAACTCACGAGATAAAATATAAAAAATATTTTCAGTGATAGCGAACGGAGGATCAAAGGAGATAGAAAAATACTCGGACATTGAAAAATTCAAGAATCAGACAGGCTGCAGCAGCGTGATGATAGCAAGAAGCGCCGAGTGGAATTGCTCGATCTTCAGAAAAGACGGACTCCTCCCGATCGAGGATGTCATCAAGGCCTACCTGAAGTACGCTATCGACTTCGATAACTCTCCCTCCAACACGAAATACTGCGTTCAGAATATCCTGAGGGATCTCCAGGAGAGTCCCATGGGGAAGCAGTTCCTGGCGGCTCAGACACTCGAGCAGATCTGCCGAGTATTCGACATGGACGACTACTGCAGGGAGAAATCCGAGGAATATCGGAACAGCGGCCTCCAGGGACGCTTCCAAGTCGAGCCGACGAGGGAGGGGGATGGCACTGATAAAGGCCTCAAGCGTAAACACGTCGAGGAGGATGATGATGTCACGCTGATGCGCTGTGCATTTCTCAGGAACGGCTACAGCGACTTGGAATTACCAAAGTCAAGGCTCCTGCAGTGGCTCAGGGATAATAAAAAAAAGGATATGCCTGTTTATGACACTTGGAGGGAGGATAAACTCTTCAGATCGATTGTCACTGTTGATGGCCAGAAGTTCAGCTCCACTTTCTGGTGGGCAGAATTAATTTCATTACGATTTGTAGATTTTTCCAATTCTACATGAAATTTTTTCTACCGCAATTTCGTTTTCATTTTTACAATTACAATTGAATTATTTGGTTTACAGGGAAAAAAATAAAAAACGGGCTGAGCAGGGGGCAGCCCTCGTATTCCTCTTGTCCATGGGAGTCGTCGACGAGAAACAGCTGATTGAAAGTGGTCATCTGACGAGATGATCTTGATGGCTCATATGCTTCTGTATATACTGAGATTTATACCTTGAGATAAATAAAACTACATCCACTAAATAAAATCGTCGAAGTCGTTTGATTTCTTAATTGTTCCCCAATAATTATTGATCCCTATGGATAGCTGCTAGAAAATATATGATTACATAAAAAATAGAGCAATTGTCTAACGATTGACAATTTCTAAAACAAAAACTCTCCCACTATTCTATGAATGAACGGTCATCGATTGATTGGTACAAGTGACTCATCTTTTTTATTTTATCCCTCACATAGTGGGAGTAACTGGATCTTCAATAAAGTCTCTCAAAATCTTATCGATATCATTATCAATGGCGATAGTGATCGCGCGAGGCATCGACACTTCTCGGACAATCAGTGTGAATGTGTACGGATGAACGAGCGAATGATCTAAAATTTTGAGTTGAAAATTTGTTTCAATTACTCAATGGCAACGATCTACGGACGAAAGCCGAGTTACCTGGAGCCAGTGGACGAAGTGGACGAGAATTCCAGTGACAATGAGGAGGAGACAAAGAAAACTGTCGAGTACTGTGCAATCAGAGTAGATAATACCTCCGTTATTCGATGGATTTACCAAGTTAACTGGATTGTTGCAGATCAGAGGAGGAGATTTACGACTGGGATCTCTTCAGGCACTATCCACCAATATCGAAAACCGGCTCCAATGCCGACATGAGCTTCTACGAGGCAGCTCTCAAAACACTCAAAGCCCTGACATACTTAATTTTATTTACACTCGTACTGGCTGGAGGAGTATTTGCCAAAGCCTCTATTCTCCTAGCAGCAGCTCAAGTCGAACGAAAAACGCCACTCAACTATTGCGATTATCAGAGGGGTAATTTATTACTTTTATCATCCAATTACCTCGGTGAAGTGGTGGATAATTTTCGTACTTGAAGCAATAAATTGTAATCCCCTATATGAACTTGAAATTGCAGCAAAGGGATCGTTATCTGATAAACAAACAGTCACTCTGTGTGATAACGGCCGGATTTACTGGTACTGGTGCGTGGTACTCGCGTTTTTTCTACCGGAAGTCATTACACTCCTCAGGGCTAGTCATCATCTCTTATTCAAGAGGAAGAAATTACCTTTCTTCTTCGACGCTGTCTTCGTCTGCACGGTGGAGACCTTCCACGCGGTGGCGATTTCTCTGCTATTCCTGGTCGTTCTTCCGGAGATGAATTCGTTGTTGGCAGCTGCTGTCACCAGCTGCACGTGCATCATTCCTGCTGTTCTCGGTGATAGATCTTGTGGTCAGATCATTTGACATTCAATATCTATATTTTATTTTGGCATTCAGGTCTCCTATCGAGGACGAGAGTTCCGGGCAGCACAGGTCGTTCTTTCGCTCTGATGATGATCGGCGATGTGATCGCGGTAATCGCGCAAGCCAGTGGAATTTTTCTACTTCCGGTCTCGAGAAGCACCGGCGAGACTGCCAGGTGGATCTTGCCTGGGGTCTTGATCTTCGCTTCCTGCAGATGGTGGTCGAATTTCGTATCCCCGAAGAGTGGACTCGGTACGTCAAAATTCTTTAATATAAACGTGAAAAAAATCGAAGGAACATCTTGGGAATGTGATACACTCGTTCCAGGAGTCATTAAAATCCTCTCGCGGATGAAGGATCGTCTGGAGCAATCTCGAGGTGTTGTCCAAGGCATGACCGCTCTCTGCAGGATATCCGCGTTCCTCGGCACCTGCGTAGCTGTCATTTACGTTAAAGGGATTGACGTAGAGAAATTTTTCCACACATTTCCAGGAACGGGGAGGTACCTCATCAATATATCCCGCAGGTCAAATTCGATAGTCTCAGGAGTTCCTTCTGAAGAAGCAGAATATGTCTACGTTAGTTCATTTGTACCTCTCGTTGTACTTTTTATTCACGTGGTGGCATCCTTCATGGCGTATTTCGCAGGTACGCTTCAACGAATAAAATCCGAATGGACAATTACGAGTGTTGTATGACCATTCGTTGATTTCCGGTTTTAACACTGTGTTATTCCCCAGGCAAGTGCGCAAGTCAAGTATTGATGCAGAAATTCGGTTTAGCCACTCCTGTCTCCCTCACAGTCCCATCTACAATAGTCTTCATCTTCGTCCTGTCAGTATTCCGAGAAGATGACGTGTGTTCATTGCACGATATTCTCCCAGACTACATATTTTTCTCGGTGCCGTCCATCGATTCAACACCGGAGATGTTTTACCAGTGGGAGCAGTGGTTGTGGATCCCGTGGTTGCTGTCCCAGGCCTGGGTGACGATGCACATCTGGACGCCTCACTGCGAGAGACTAGCCACCACCAATCGATTGTTCACTGTTTCCTACGATTCTCTGATGATCGATCAGTCCCTCATGCTGAGTAGGAGAAGGGACGAGCCCCAGGAGCCCCAAGACACCAAGGAACATCCCACCACGAAGCTCTACGTCTGTGCAACAATGTGGCACGAGCAAGAGGACGAGATGATGAATTTCATAAACAGCGTTATTAAACTCGATCTGTACAGATCGTCGAACAAGTTCACTCAGACTAGATACAAGGTACAGATGGATGACTACTACGAACTGGAGAGTCACGTCTTCTTCGATGATGCGTTTCAGTGCATGCACGGTTGTGATCCCACCAAGCCCTGCGCTCACAACGAAAATGAAACGCAAATCAACTCCTACGTGAAGATCTTCATAAAGGCGATGGAGAAGTCTGTCACGAATATTGGATACCTTGCCCTGCCTCCCATGAAGTACCCGACGAATTACGGGGGACGTCTCGAGTGGAAACTCCCAGGGAAGACGACTTTGACTGTTCACCTGAAGGACAAGAACAAGATTCGACACAGAAAACGATGGAGTCAGGTAATGTACATGTACTATCTCCTCGGGTATTGCTTGATGGACCGTCCAACGTACACCGTCCAGGAGAAGGTCGCAATGTCGGAGAACACTTTTCTTCTGACTCTAGATGGTGATATAGACTTCGACCCGAGCGCCGTAATCGTTCTTCTCCACCTGATGGAGCGAGATAAAGAGCTGGGGGCAGCCTGCGGGAGGATTCACCCGATGGGCTCCGGTCCCATGGTGTGGTATCAGAGGTTCGAGTACGCCATAGGCCATTGGCTACAGAAATCCACTGAACACGTCATTGGCAGTGTTCTCTGCAGTCCCGGGGCATTCTCTCTCTTTCGAGCGAAAACTCTGATGGAGGATAACGTAATGCGTAAGTACGCCACTACGTCGAGCGAGGCCAGACACTACGTGCAGTACGATCAGGGAGAAGATCGTTGGCTCTGCACCCTGATTCTCCAGGCTGGGGGCAAGGTCGAGTACTGCGCGGCTTCCGACTCGTACACCCATGCACCTGAAACCTTCGATGAATTCTTCAAACAGAGGAGAAGATGGATTCCTTCGACCATCGCTAATATCCTAGATCTCTTGAGCACCTCCAAGGAGACCCGGAGGGTCAATAACAACATCTCTTTGTTGTACATAATCTACGAGTGGATCCTCATGGGATCGACAGTCCTTGGCCCCGGGACCATATTCCTCATGCTCGTCGGGGCCTTCGTCGCCGCTTTCAGAATCGACAATTGGTCCAGTTTTGCATACAATCTCATACCCATCGTCATCTTCGTTGTCGTTTGTTTCTTCTGCAAAGAGCAGGCCCAGCTCTTCGTCGCAGCTGTCATATCCGCGATTTACGGGCTCATGATGGTGGTTGTTCTCGTTGGGATCATGATTCAGATCACTGAGGATGGCTGGGTTGCACCTACGACCATCCTCTTCTTCGTGGTCGCCTCTCAGCTGGTCGTTGCTGGTCTGCTGCATCCCCAGGAGGTGTTTTGTCTCGTCTGCGGTATTATCTACTATATCACAGTGCCGTCTATGTACATGTTGCTTATTATTTATTCATTATTTAACTTGAATAATGTGACCTGGGGGACGAGGGAGTCAAAACCCCTCGTTAAGGAACAAAATGTAGGAGAGAGTGATGAAAAAAAGCCACAGAAGGACTCGGAGGAAGAGGCCAAGGACAAGGGGGCGATTGATTTCTCGTTTGCAGGATTATTCAGGTGTATTCTCTGCACTCATAACGAGGAGTCGCCTTTGGAGAAGAAGTTGGACGCCATCACCGCGTCCTTGACCGGCATTGGACAGCGCCTGGATATGTTGGAGGGGGGAGCACTCTGTTTATCCGATACGGCACACGATGACAAGATGGAGGATGAACAGAAAATGGTGGATTACGAAAAAGTAGACGAGCCTGAGGTCATTATGGTGGGTCATTCACACCCTGAAGAGGAGGTTGTGGCGGACAATTCGGGAGCACTCCTGGTGGCACCTTATTGGATTCGAGATAAAGAACTTAGTAAGGGGGGAGTAGAATTTTTGTCGAGGAAAGAGGAAATGTTCTGGGAGAGGCTCATCAAAAAATACCTTTTTCCGATTGATGAGGACGAAGAGCAGCAGGCGAAGACTGCCGCAACGCTCAAGAGCCTTCGAGATGAATATCTCTTCAAGTTCTTCATGATTAATGGGCTGTTCGTGTTGATTGTCTTTCTCATGCAGTTGAAGAAAGATATTTTGCACCTGGAGTGGCCGCTGGGGAAGACGTACAATGTATCGTTCAACAGTGCCTCGGAGACTGTGGATCTGCATAAGAATTATCTGGAGTTGGAGCCCATCGGGTGTCTATTTATTTTAGCTTTTGTGGGTATTCTCGGGATTCAGTTTATGGCGATGCTGGTCCATCGGTTCAACACTTTCTGTCATGTGCTCGCTAATACGTCACTGAATTGGAAGCAGTGCTGTCGGGATGATGAGTCCGATGAACTTCCCCTGAAGAGTCAAGCCCATGAATTCGCCAAGGGCCTTCAACGACTAGCCATGAACAACGCACAGCCAGTGACTCCTGCAACAGATCCTCAGCCAACTCAGCCCAGAAAACGGAATACTGTCCACGCCCTCATCTCCAAGGAGAACAAAACAAGACTGGCAACCGATTTTGAAACAGTATTCCGGCAGAATATGCGGGAACCCTCGGCCAATCCCAAGCTTACCTCGATGGGCATTTCGCAGACCGTCCTAAAGGCTTTTGAGCGTCGGAGAACAACCGTCGTCCAACGGAAATCGCAGTTCAAACGCGCCAACTCCATCAGTCAAGAAGCCCAAGGGGCAACAGGTGAGAATCACTACAATGCGATACCCTCCAGTCATTCTCACACCTACGACAATCCGGCGTTCATCGACGATGAGGAGGCGACATTAAATCGTCGGAATCCCTAGGTTACGGGAGCTGAAAACGAATGACGTAGGGGAGGTAAACGCTAAAATTGCTACATTGTTCTTTTTTCGGTGGAACTACTCTGTGAGATGAAAAATAATTATTTGGGCTCAATGTTAATTTATTTGGGAGGAAATATTGACGTTGCAAAAAGAAGAGGTCAATTTTATCCTCACCTTCCCCAAATTTTGGTTTGATAATAATCATTCATGTACTTTATTGTAATATCAATTATATACAAATTTAAAATTGCCTCACTGAATTTCCTAAACACTCCCTCGACCTTAAATGTATATTACACTCGATTTTATAGATTCTCCTAAAACCGTTCGACCGTTCGCTCATAATATTCAGTAGACTGCACTCTCAATTTACGTGCAAATTAGTTCAATATGATCTTTCAACCAATTTTTAATTCCCCTTATTTACCATCTCTCTATTTACAAGAATTATCTAAAAGTTGGAATAAAACAGTCAATTGGACGTGTGCAACCCAGTGAAATTGATCATTAAGTTGAATGAATTATTTTAATAGAATGATTGAAATTAAACAAAATTTATGAAACTCAAATGATTGATTTCTCTGGGTGCGGCTCGTCGAGAATTCGAAGGAGAAAGTTCACTCGCCTTTTGAATTAATTTCTCTCCAGTTTTACCAATGAGAAAGTGTAATTCGTCAGAATCCAATTAATTCACATCATCCGTAGAAATGAAATAACAAAAATATTGAAGTGCAATGTCGCCTCGATTTATCTCCCCTATCTATGGTTTCTCATGATTTTTTTTTATTTAATTAAATTTCATTGGCAGTATCGAGTGTATTAATGCAAGTCTCGTGTCGGCGATGAACAGAGTTTACGTAAGAATAGTATTTGCATTTGTTCGGGGTATTTAATTCCTCTCTTTGCATTGAGCATTGGCACGTAGTGCTGAAAATACAAACGAATCCTCTTTTCACAATCGAGGCGCTCCATTTTTTTCCTCAATGAGCTCTCCTAATTCCATATCTTCGCAAATTCCAGTATCGCACGTATGAAAAAATTAATAGAAATACCTATAGTCTCTCTGAGAAATTCTATTTATTGCGCCAATTCTTTCACGAGTTTACGTAACTTAATCATGTCATTCAGTTAAGAATTATTTTATTGTAAATTTTCTCATTTTTCAAAAAGATAAATAATAAATAATTTGAATAAATATCAATTTCAATAGTGTCTAAATTTTTTCATACGTTTTATTAAATTTGGGACAAAAAATTGGTAATTAATGATTAATTGGGAAGGGGAGATTAATATACCTCCCCTCGTCCCTCAATCCCGAGATGATTTCCAAGGTCTGTCAAAATAATTGACAATTCCACAGTATTCTCTTGACATCGTTAAAATTTCAATTCAATTCTTAACAAAGACGATATATACAATTCCTTACATTGAAAAATTGAAATAGAATTCCTCAAAAATAAACAACACGTCGAAATGAACGTCAATGCTCCTCAATTCGATTTATATATGTATATTTCTCACTCAACCATTTTTTTCATCCTCTCAAAGTTTAATGAATTGCGAAAAAAAAATGAATAATTTCGTCTTTACAAAAACTCGATAAATATCCACCGCGCAACAGTGGCAATCCAATCTTAACAGAATCTCTTATTTCTCTTCTTTTTTCACGTAGTTCAACAACTGTCTACATTTATCGTATAACTGTACAAAGCGTCGTGTTTCACCGCTGTTGCACGGAGAAAAGTTCTTCGGGTTTTTTTTTCCTTATTTTTTTCCTCCGTACAATTTACGATTCGTCTTTTTTCCTTGGATACTTATACCTATGTACACTGGTGCAAATCGATGTGACATTCATCACTCATACCCACACGATCCCATAGCCCATTCAATAGCGAAGTGACAGAACGAGATATATCGACTACGACGACTTTATCTTTTCCGAGTTTTCGATGGATACTTCCGGATCCGATGGAGATACGCCCATTCGTGTGGGATCTTTTTCGTGGAGCGAAACGAGTGCTACAAAAATGTATCTATAATTTTTTTTCCATCTTCACTCGGTCTTGAGATATTCGGGGAACACCGAAAGGATCTTTCTGAATTTTTTGCACCTTTCGACGAGTAGAATTCATTCTGCTGCACCTGCGCCGTTGTGGATCCGAGACACCGCCCACTTCCGTTGCATCTTAATGTTGCGCGGTTTTGACTGCAGAATAGGGTGATAACAGCTTTACAAATGAAATTTAAATACCACCCCTTGTATTTTCCAGTCTTGAGGGATGACTTGTCTCGCTCCATTATTTCTTATCTCATTTTGACACTCCACTGCATTCACTCCATCACGTACAAACTAATTATCATTAAACGTCCAGAGTCACCACATCGTATGGCTTTTTATACAATTGTTTCATACTCTGATAATCACTATACATTGTTTATTACGCGATTAGACGCTCCACTAAACATCGTGGCAGGATGAAATTCGTGAGTTAATTCGAGGGGAGGGGTTAATGGAATGAATAATTTTTAAAATATGAGTTGTGAGATTAAATAATCTGGATTATCGTGTGAACTCCATGCGGGTGTAGGATGGAAATTGTTTCATTAGAAATCCAGAGGATAATTTACGGTAGAAAATCCTAACTATGGAGTTATCCTGGAAATCATTCGTTGGTAAAATTCCTCTGGTTTTTCGAGTTAACAATTCAGACGACACTCAAAAGATTCTATGAATTACTCTCCCCTCAGACTGACTCCGACGAAACTCTTGAATAACTGTCGAGTTTTCAATCACTGAACTTCAAGAGCCTCGAGGATGAATTTCAAAGGCCATATGGGATAAATAATTGCCTCATGGCAGTAGAAAAACGTGTCCACTAGCTGTTAAATCACTGGTCTCTTCCATAATCATCGACGACACTTGAATCCGAGCACAGCCCTAGGAGCCGTTTTCCTAGAGTCAGACCCTCAGTTCCTCCATGATCTGCTGGTGATTGTGTCCCTTTTTCAAGGTTCCTACCGTCGTCATCTGCATGCTCTCCTGCTGGAGTTGATTGGGGCTCATTATCAGGTTCTGCCCTTGAACTGGTTTCGCTGGTTTAGTGTTCTTCGGGGGTGGTGGGGGCATTGGTACGAGACACGTGTTATTCTGGAGATCAGAGAAGTCTGGCGGTGGCATGTGCTGGATGTGGTGGCGTTCCGCTGTTTTAGTCTCCAACTCGCCACATATATTATTCGGCATTTGACCATTCTCCTGGCGTTTTTTAGGGCAGTGGTGCTGATTTTTGTCTCGTTGGTAGTACACACCAGCGAAGATCAAGACATTCAGGATTAGGAGACTGCAACCGATGGCTATCGTCACACTCAGGGCTGTGGAATACGCTGCAAAGCCGTCTTCTGGTTGGGTCGTTGTCTCCTCGAAGGCTAGTTCGCTTGGAGATGCTGTCGTCGTGTTGTGCTGACGTTCAGTCGTAAGGTCGAGGGTTGTGAGTTTCGTTGTCGTTGGCAGGCGCTGGATGAACCTTGGAGGTACCTAGAAATAGAAAAAAAAAATAAAATTAAGATTATTTTGATAGTAGAAAACCAATAAAATTTTTGAAGAAATTTAATAGGATCTTGGGCATCATTTTTGGGCGGTGGTTTGTACCTGTTCGGCGTCCAGGAGGTGGTGAGAACGAGGAACGTCATCGGAGCCTGGTTTATGGAGATCTGGCACTAGATTCAGCCAGAAGGATAGACGATGTGCCCTGTAGTGGTTCTTCAGCTTGCATTTTGTTTCTGAAAATCATAGATTATTTGAACTTACATTTTTCAATTCTGAAGCTCCGAATTTCCAATTATTCTCATCCATGCAGAATGTCCTAATTAATTCACTGTAAAAATAGTGGGCCTATTTATAAATCGTTATTGTTCCGTACGGTAAATTGGCAATCGCCTGATTATTCTCTATTTTCCTGATTTTATCCTGAATGCTTGCAAAAAATTATTTTGGAGTCGTGAGGTCTCTGTGCGCATCGATTTCGCGCATCGTGTCCAAGATGGCGGCCCCTTCCCGACTCTTGGCGTTCGGTTCTGTGTGTTTTCGGGTAAAATAGACGGAAAATAATGAAAAATAATTATAAATAACTCAGTAATTAGTTGATTGCAATGTTCAGCGACGTTATCACGGTGGAGTTTGTGATTATTTTGGTGAATTATGGGCTCTGGTGACGAAAATCATTTGGGAGTGGGTAAAAGGCGGCCGGTGTTGGGCATGCAGGATCGCGCCGGCGCATGTTCTGTGTTGTTCACAGAGGCCTGGACAAAGACAGTGTAATTGGCGGAATAAGACTGAAAAGTGAGACAGGTGAGAGCTAACAATGAGTAGTATTGATTATAAAATGGATTTGAAGATCTCTATGGTGAATTCCGAGCCCAAGACCATATTAAAGTACAAACAATTCTACTCATGGGTGAGTGACACCACTGGGGATTGATTTGCCATTTGGTTTATTTACTTTTTCGTCCATCCAAAGTGGTATTGAAGTGTGTATGAAGACAGTTTCAAACCTCTTGTCGTTTTCCATTTTGATCAGACCAAAACGGAATTGACATGTGAGAGAATATACTGCGCTGTAGATTTCAGTAGTTGAGAACCCATATTTCCATGCACGAATTGAACTGACAATTTTTTCAAAATTATTTTCATCAATTTAACAAGTCGTAATTAATTAATTGACTTTAAAAATCATCAATTCATTTATAAATATCGTCATTGCTCAGTACTGGGCATCGAAAATTGCCCTATGACTCTCTATTTTTCGGACTTCATACTCAATGTTTGCCAAAAATTATTTTCGAACGGCCGGGTCTGCGTGCGCATCGACTTCGCGCATTGTGCCCAATATGGCGTCCACTTCCCGCCTCTTGGCGTTCGGCTCTGCGTGTTTTCGGATAAAATAGACGTGAAATAATGGAAAATAATTATAAATAACCCAGTAATTAGTTGATTACAATACCCAGCATTGATATTACGGTGGCGTTTGTGATTATTTCGGTGAATTATCGGCTCTAGTGAGGAAAATAATTTGGGAGTGGGTAAATGGTGGATTTGAAGATCTCTATGGTGAATTGGGGGCCCAAGACCATATTAAAGTACAAACAATTCTACTCATGGGTGAGTGACACCACTGAGGATTGATTTGTCATTTGGTTTATTTACTTATTTACTGCGCTGTAGATTTCAGTCTTGAGAACCCATATTTTCATGCACGAATTGAACTGACAATTTTTTCAAAATTATTTTCATCAATTTAACAAGTCGTAATTAATTAATTGACTATAAAAATAATCAATTCATTTATGAATATCGTCATTGCTCAGTACTGTGAATCGATAGTTGCCCTATGACTCTTTATTTTTCGAACTTCATACTCAATGTTTGCCACAACTTATTTTCGAACGGCTGGGTGTCCGTGCGCATCGACTTCGCGCAGTGTGTCCAATATGGCGTCCATTTCCTGCCTCTTGGCGTTCGGCTCTGTGTGTTTTCGGATAAAATAGACGTGAAATAATGGACAATAATTATAAATAACCCAGTAATTAGTTGATTACAATACCCAGCATTGATATTACGGTGAACTTTGTGATTATTCCGGTGAATTATCGGCTCTAGTGAGGAAATTTATTTCAGAGTGGGTGAATGGCGGCCGGTGTTGGGCATGCAGGATCGCGCCGGCGTACGTGCAGTGTCCTAGACAAAGGACTGGACAAAGACAGTGTAATCAGTGAAATAATAGTGAAAAGTGAGAGTACTGAGTACTATTAATGGATAATATCGATTATCAAATGGATTTGATCATTTCTCTGGTGAATAATGAGCTCTAGTGGGGAAAATCATTTCAGAGTGGGCAAATGGCTGCCGGTATTGGGCATGAAGGATTGCGCCGGCGCATGTCCTTTGTTTTCTCGGACAAAGAGAGGGTCTCAGAAATAGTTATTAAAAGTGAGATGACTGAAAGCTAATAATTGACTATAAAGTTGATTTGATGATTTCTCTGGTGAATGACAACCGCGAGTGTAATTGTGATTAGTGATTAGTGATTAGTGATTGTGAGAACGAGAGAATCTTCAGGAGAGGAACATCTTCCAGGGAGGACGTCTGCTTCAACATCGGAGCAGCAGCTAAGAACGTGATCCTGAAGGGGCCTAGACGGTACGAGGGGTGGAATTTTTTCATGACATGTTAAAATTTCATCCAACACCGGTGAGTGATTACATTCTTTTTTTATTGGTGGAATGGCATTTATGGGCGAACATCACTGATGGATATTTATTGGCATTCGGGGAAGAGCTGTCGGTGAATTTTAATGGGGGCGTGGTTCGATTGAAACGCGAATAAAAATTCGAAAAGTATGAATTTAAAACGAAAACGATAGCGGAATTTTTCGTAGATCATTGAATTACCGACAAAAAAACTCTTTTGATATTTCCTCGTAGAATCGATAATTTCGGAGATCGATCGATATTTAAGAAAGCCAAAAATTCGACACTTCACTTTTCTTGCAATGGGATAGATTTTGGAGCTAAAATCTGGGTGGGAGGTTTCGCCAAAAATTCAAAGTCAAAATTCATTGAACTCAGGAGATTAATTAGGGCTAATTATAATAGCATTACGAGGGATGAGTGCATATTTAAATGGAGAAAGAAGATAATGGGCTCGTAATGGGGGGGGGGGGGGGGGGGGGGGGGGGGGGGGGGGGGGGGGGGGGGTTGAAAGATGATGGACGAATCCTGGTGTTTCGTATCAAATTTCAATGGTGCAATTGGGGCGTGAGAAGACGGGCACGTTCTCTAAAATGCCAGAAGGAATGAGGGATAGGGAGTACTGAAGTTAGCTTCGTGATGGAAATAGAGAGAGTATTGAGGGAGGCATCCCGGAAAAATGAGAGAAAAGCTACTGCAGTCGCTCGATCGCTTGCCGATAGAGTACAGTAAATTGAATGAACAGTAAAGTAAAGGAATAGAATTGCTGGGGAAAGGAGGGGGAGGGATAGGGAGCAGAAAATGGACCGAGGTGGAATGAAAAAGTCATCGTAAGGAGGCAGATTATTGAGAGTTGGATGGAGTTATTGAACGGGACTTGAGTTCTCGATGTTTTTATTCTTGACCATTTTTGTTCGATGAATTTTTCTTAATACCAATAAGTCTTGGGGCAAAATTGTGGGATTACATTTCATTAGAAAGTACTTGTGAGATCTTACTAATTAAATTTCTCGAGAGGGAGTTTCCGCGTTTGATGGGGCTCTAGCGGATTTTAAAACAATTTCATTAGTGGGGGTACCTTCGATTTGGGAACTTATATTTTTCGGTTTTTGCTCGATTTGGTACTTACCAACACTTAGATAATTCTTGTGAACTGCCTCGTAAGCTGTCCAGAGGGTATTTTTAAGTTTCGTTCGCTCTGGACGTGATCCAGAGGGTCCAGGATCTGGAGTACCCTCGTTGGGATTTCTGGAAAATGCGGGAATAAAGTAGAAAGTTGAATGGGAAAAATTGTAATAATATCTTTCTTTGTAATTAGCTCGGGACAGTAGTTTACCCAGTGCGAGCAAAGTTTGTGAAGTATAGGATAACACTTTCTGAGAGGGTTATTTCGGCTCGCGTGTAGTTCTTTGGCCAATGAGAGTGGCCACCTATCAGTGGTGCACCAAATAGATACGGCAGCTCTTCACCGTTTATGCAGCCTTGTCTCTGTGGATAAATCAATAATATATTCTCAGAGACATGTGCGAAAAACTGTAATTAAACATGAGATTTGAATGAGAAATGATACAGTTCTTTCTTGATGAGGAAAAACTTTTCATTATCTTCAGTTTAGTTTAAATTCTTCAATGAATGTCTTCATAATTTTCACATGAGATTCAAGAATTTTTTAATTTCCATCCAAGAACATAATCATTTCTCATTCAATATTATTGAATGATATTGTCGCGCAGAGATCAACTCAAGGTAGGAGCTATTTTTGCCATTGTCAAACACAATTATTTATTTGCCTCAAATAAAATGCAAATCCACAATTTTTATTTTAATGGAGAAGTTTTTTTTTTGAAGTGCTGCTTATATTAAATAATTTCTTGTTAGTTATTTTAATTGGTGGTTATTTGAGGCGAATAAATTATTAGGCAATAGTGGGTACAGCGATCCTTGAAGGATTTTCTTTCCGTTGCGAATAATTAAATTAAGTATTGTAATATTCGTGGAGTCTTCGGATTCCTCCAACCACGAGCGGCCATTTCTGACGAAATTATTACTCAACGGGTGTTGCATGCAGCACACCTCCCACGGGGGGAGTAAGCAAATACATCGGCATACCCTGGGGAATATGAAAGGGGGGTTGAACCCGGGTTGAGACGGTAGAGGGCACAGCCCCTGGGGCGTTGGGTTTCCACCGCGGTTAGATATGTATGAGCTCAGGAGTTTCATAAAGCTAAATATCAAAAGCGGAATATTAAATAGAAAAAAAAAAATCATGGAAAAATACATTTTTCTTGTTCAACGGTGAAATTCATTAATGGAGGTCTCGTTGGTACAGAAAATTCAGATTTTCTTTCTTAGGAGAATGACTGATAGTGATACTAATGAAGAATTTAGGTAGGCAGTGGAAAAATGAATTGTTGGATAAAAAAAATTCACTCAAAATTTCTCGCTCTCAAAATTCACGTACCCCTTATTTCCCGGGTAATTTCCTATGCTTCCTGTGCGATATGACCCCATTACAGTTGAGTTATAAGATTGCAATGTGCCGGATGCCAGGAGCTCCACTCCCACTCCCTACGATTTCATGAGAATCTAATGCACTAAAACCGTTACTCATACTCTTATCTGATCTTTGAAACTTATCCCCCGCCACTGGTTCACCCCGTCGATTCCAATGTTACCCAAGCGCCAACGTCGTGATGTATCACATCACTTGCCCCCTGGAAACCTTCGGGTTTCCACTCGACCATCTCGACGTACAAATTAATTAAACGTCCAGAACTCTTATCGGGAAAACGTGTTACCGTCAGCCAGTTTAATATCTTCATTTTCACCACGTCTCTCGATATTTACCGGTTTATCTTCGTATTTGATTTATCGTCCGTTGTTTTTAATTACTCGATGACAGGTTAATTTGCTGATCCGATTTTCATTTGCTTTCATCGCGGATAAATTTTCATTTGGAATCGATAAAACTTCGTAGAGAATTAATTGGTCTTTCCTTTAATGTTTGGAGGTGTGAAGAAAAATGAATGGATTAGGTGAAATTTTAGTCATCTCAAGTTTGAAAAATCGATGGGATTTTTCTAGGGATAATAACTGGTTATGTTGGTCACGGTGGATAGGTTCAATAGCTCCGGGGTGATTATTTGATGAAAATATAAATTGAGCCAAAAAGAAAATATGGAAATGAATCAATCGGTCGTGATATCGGTTTCGGGTCCATTGAGTGCTCCTCAATTCGATGGACTATTCAATCGTATCGTATTAATCTACCAAATTTTTTTTTTATTCTGTTTTCTCGGGGGAATGAATATTCACTCTGGTAAATTGAAGAACTTGGGCATTTTCTCTCGATTTATTTCTACTTGTGGTGTTTTATTTTTCTCGACGGTTTGTAGTCGCTGTCATTTTATGGCAGGGGAAGGAAGTGCCTTGGTGGAGGTAACCTACCTTCTTGGAAGGAAAACTCGATGGGTTTGATCAAAGAGAGGCGAAACGTTTCTCTGGGGTGAGGGCAACTCCGGAAATTTTTCTCTGACATGGAATTTCTTGGGAAATCTGTTGTGGGAGCTTGAAGGGCGGTTACATTTGTTGATGACGTATTATTCGCTTTGTTGATGAAAAAAATCGGTATTTCACGGTGAAATTGCTGTCCCCCCAGCATTTATTTCATTCAATTCAATTGCAGTGGGCATAAACTCGATAGAATAATCTTTGAATGAAACAAGTGGTATTTATTTACCTGCGGATAGTCGCCGAACTTAGTCTGATAATCGAAAACGTAGAGATAGGAATTTCTGTGTGATTGGCTGTGTAGATCAGCAGTTCTGGTAGCTGGTGCAACGGTATTGGCATCCCCAAGTGCCTCCAGGGTCTCGTCCCTATTTTATTTTCACAAATGAACGATTGCAATCAGCCATTTTTCCAGGACGTGGGGCAATAAAAAAAAAGCATATCTCAGAATTTGATCAATAAACTCTAATAACACGTTTCCAACTTTTTGGAGTTTTAATTGTTGGTTATGAAGGAGTTGGGGTATGAGGGTGGGTTTGAGAATAAAATAGGAAAGAGTGGTAAAAGTTTGGGAAATGGATCCTTTTGGTAAATGAGAGCTTCTGGGATAAAGTACCGAAGTTTATACCCTAGCAATTAAAATTGAAAATATCTCCAAAGTTGATTAATAAACAGAAGTTTGTACCTTATGTTCACTGGGTGTTGAACTGGTCGCTCCCAGTCTGTGTATTCGTTTATTATCGTAGCAAGTATTTCTGCCTGATGGTATGTATAGGTGTTACGGACAAATTCACGGAGAATTTTCGTTCTTCTGTCTGCTTCCATTCCGTATTGAGCGTCGTCCGATGTCAGGGAAAAATAGGCTTCTGATTTAACAACACCCACCATCAGGTCATATCTGGAGATAAATTGTTCATATTGTTACATTAATGAATGCATCAACAAATAATCAATAATAAGTTCATTGAAATAAATATAATATTAAAATTAATATTTGGAAAGAAATTTTATCGCAAGTAAAAGTTAATAAATTCATGAATATTCCTACCACGCATCAAAATTAATAGAATTAACAGTAATTATTTGGAGTATAATTGTTTTCGGATTAATGTAACAATTATGAGAATCAAAATGTGTGTCTGAATTGTTTTTCCTGGATATGGGAAAATCGTGAATGCCAAAGAAATATGGAGAATAGATATAATCGAGACGAAATAATGGATTTTTTTTTGAGTTATTATTTCGTCGTTGATGGAAGAAATTGAAAGGGTGGGTTTTGGGGAATTGTTCAGGGAGAAACTGAAATAGTCTCTCGAGGGTTCATTTTACCGGGATATGAGGCACGGGATACGGGACAAACAATCCCTGTATTTCCTCGACGCACAATCGAAATTCATTACGCCGTTGTGCATGGGAAAAAAAAAGAATTACAAACTGATTCCGGGACTCTGTGGGAAATGAGAGAAAAACTTGGAGTTTCATTTAGTTTCATTAAAACAACAGACATCTCGGTGCTTGCTGAGCAAATACGTGGCGTACGTGAAATGCGAATGATACTTTATTGCGAATAAAACATGGGAGTTGCAATTTTTAGGGGATTATAAAATAACTTTGGGTTTGATTTATCCGATCATTTGTTCGATAACTGAATTGTGAATGAATAATTGTATGGGATAATTTTTTGATATTCAATGGAAAAATTTCAACTGCAGAATATTTAGTATCGATAAAAATATGGTTTATGATAGAAATCCAGTGAGCCCTTCGCAATTCTTGAAGCTAATCGCAAATTTAATTACCTACTCTGAATATTCGCAAACTTTGGACGAAAATTAATACAGAAAATCACGGAAACTAGAGTTCACATCTCTCGAAAATTACTCAACGCGTTCATAGTCCTGGGGGTTAGTGGAGAGAGGGGTAAATGTCCTCGGGCGGTACTGTGCGTAATTAGCAATATCATTTACACAATTTTTTCCATAATTGAACATCTGAAATATATACGACGCAATAAATTGTATAAATTTATTGGTTCACTGATAATTGCTGGATTTTTATTGAGATTCATGTCGATGGTTTTATGCAGTGATAAAAAAATATTCCACTTTTTTCATTTGTACAAATACGGGTGATTAATTTACCACTGGGAATAATGTTCATAGAAAATAGAATTTCTCTAAAATTGAAATATTCAAAAAGAAAAAAAAGGAAGACAAATAAATAATTCTCAGATTAAGGGCGAATTCAGGAGGATATTTAAATTTATGATATGCGACTTTTGAGACCGATTTTTTAATAAAATTTATTGAAACCCGCGTTCAAACATGTAGCGGTTGTAGAGATCCTGAAACATCGACAAATCATGGAAATTCCCCACTGAATTATCTGGATAATTACAGTAACCCACTCCCTGCGGCATCGGGACTAAATAACAAACAAATAATACATTATTGTAATTATTCATCTCGTAATTTACAAACACGTTGAGCCACTTCCGCAAAAATAAAAAGAAACGCAAAAAAGCCGGCTTTATCTCGGGTAGGCAGCATGAGAATGCTCGAAATTAAATTCAAGAGTGTTTCCCTCTATTTATTTATCATTCACTCCCGCATCACAGCATTTACAAAGCAAGAGTCCCTTCCCAATTTTTTTTTATCTTAAAATCCAACCATTTCCCCACCTAAACCTTTTTCACGTGTGCACTCACTCTCTGTGCGTTATTTATTTATTTATATATATATATATATTTTTTTTTTCTAACTCTCGTGCAAGTTCTTTTTCCCCTGGAGACTCGTTGCGTTGAAAATCCTGTGGTTAGTTAATACGCCCTGTTTAGCCGCATAACGAGATTCTCGTTTGGTTTTCACCTATTCAGCACCATGTTTCCGGTATTGCGTGAAATAGGCTGGAGTACCTCAAACGACAGGTGGAGAAAATTAAAAAAAAAAACATAGAGGGAGCGTTTTGAATGTATTTTTCATCTTTTTTTTTTAGTACTTTTTGGTGCACAGTTCGGATCTAGCCCGTACGCCTCGGCGAATCTCCCTGGGGACAGGGGGAAGAAAGGGTGTGAGTGGGGTGGTGGGGAGAGGGAGAAAAAAAATGTTCATGCTGGCGTTAAATTTTTTGACCGCAAAACCGTTGAAAATAACTCATCTCTCGGCGCACCAGCCAGTGTGTGACGTACATCTCGTTATTTCGCTGAGGTCCTTTATCCCGTTTTTTTTTTCCTGAGGGAAATAATTCATTCCCTGGCTTATGCATCCATTTTTTAATATTTACAGCCATTTTGTTTATCAAAACATGAAGGGACTAATGGGATTTTGTTTGTCGTGGGTTTCTCCGTGAAATTTCTTCCGTTTTGGCCATTTATTATGGCTCACTCGTAATGTCCCGAGTCGTGACTGATTTTTTTTTTTCTCGGATGAAGGAGATAATGCCGGGATTAAAGGGAATTGGAGAGACCATTGGGAGTGTTTGGAAATTTTTGGTTTTAATCTGAAGGTGTTACTGAATTGGAAGGTTATCTCCATCGAATATCTAATATTTGAATTTTTTGAGAAAATCATCGATTTTGGGCGATTGAGTCGATTTTGAGGCGATTGGTGTTCAGAAGTCGATTTAGTTCATTTCAGTCGATTGAGTCCACTTTAGTCGATTGTAAGGCAACTGTTGTTCATGAGTCGATTTAGTCGATATTTGCCGATTTTAAGTGCTATCAACTCCCATAAGCTGAAAAACACTTTGGTACACTTGTATCGAAATATATTATTGTTTCATGAAATCTTGTTGAAAAAAATCAATTCAATATTCATTCAGCGATGAAAATTAAGTGAAAATATCTCCTAGTTTTTTCCGCTATATTTCCAAAGTTCAAGATAAAAATCGATGATCGAGCAATAATCGAGTATTGAATGAGAATCAATTAATTGAAGTCGAAAACAAATGAACAATCCCTTGCACTTTCAATATAAGGGATGCAATTTCCACGACAACGCCGGGTTGAATTATTCTCTATGCAGAAAACAAAAAAAAACATTTTTTCTCCATTCTCATGTTAATTCGTGGAAAATTTATAATCCGCTCGCATGAATGAGAAAATATAGCGATAGTTGCGATAATCAGATTGACGGCAGACTCCATTCCCGCGAAAAAAAAATGGAAGTAAAGAGAGAAAGGGTGAGGAATAATAATGCAAAAGGAAGAATTGAAAAAGAGAAATTCCCTCTGAATTGTTACGACCAAACGGCGGATGGGAGCTAACAACCATCACTTGGGTGGAAAAACAAAAACTGAAATATTGTCATAGGCTGTAACCGTGCGTTGTAGTTGTTGTTTTTTTTTTTATTCATTTTTTTTTGTTATTCCGGGGGGTTAATGCCAAAGCCTCGACAAAAGTATCTGGAAGTAGCTCGTGTTGGTTGTCGTAAAAGTTAATAAGCCCCATTACCAGAATGGCTGAAGTGGCGGGAGAGAGAGAAAGAGTCAGAAATGGAGAGAGTGGAAAATGTCTCTTGTGCAACTAGAGTAAACGGAACTGAAATTAGCCGCACGGTGCTACGACGACTGAATACCACCGGCTGTGCGACCAAATACTCGAGGGTTGGTGGTTGTTAAAAAAAAGGGCAAAAAATTAAATTTCCCGGGAATGAATGTGAAATCAATTAATTTTCATGTGAGTAACGGGATGTTTTTCAATTTGATTGATATCGATTGGAAAAGAAAACCGGAGATTGCCAGTCTATTATTTGAGGGGCGAATTGAATTACCGATGTGAAAGATATTTTCACAGCTATATTTCCATTTGTCTTGGTGATAATTTTTTCTCTCCCGTAATTTCAGTTTTTGTTTCTTTTTGGTTTGTTTGATTTGCGTCTCGCTGGTGGTTTCATTATTTTTATTGGTAGGTTGAAATAACGGTTATCAATAAATTGGCAATTTTTTTGAAATGTGTTCCATCGGTTCGGAGGTCTATCTTTGTGTCTGACTTAAACTCACCTTCATCACTTAATTCACCAATCTCTATACCTCTAAACTTGCACGTGTTTATCCATCAGCAGATCCCCTGCCACTCGATCTTAACGAGTTAATTAACGAGGATAAACTATCGTGGTGTTATAAACCGGTAATTTGCACGTCAATCAACACATCGAACCTTGAGACAATCGTGTGTGCACGTCTTCTCTATAAAATATTATTTCTCTAGAATTTTTCCAGCGAATTTCACCGCGTCTGTTGATTGAATTTAATCAGTTGTATGTCGATGAGTGAATTGAACTCGGGTATAAAAAATTTATCCATTGGCATTTTTTTGGTTTGTAAAAATTTTCAAGTTGAACTGTAAAAGATGAATTTATCGTTTGAAATTTTACACTCACCTCGATAATTTGGCTATCACATCCTTCCTGAGCAATATACTATTGAGTGTATTAATCGTATCGACTTGTAGTGTATAATCTTGATCCTCCGGATCACCCGGATCAATGACAACCCCATCTATACTTGGTCCAAATGCCGGTGCAAATGCCAATCCCTTGACTGGAACTGACATTATACTATCCACTGATACATCCCTGAGGCATCGTAGCAATGACTGGGGATCGTGGGTAGCCTGTGGACAGAGATATAAAATTTTTGGTTGAATGAGAGTATTCTGAGATGTGAGATTACTCCAGTAGTTTGCATCGGATTTAGCTTTAAACCACCCGGTGATTCACTCACAAGAATTTACGGTTGTGGAAAAACATTCTAAATAGCTTTTTAAATGCACTATCACGATAAAGTGAGTGCATTAAGAAAATTTATAAGTTTTTCGGTAATATATCATGGTGATTAATGACCACGCGCTTCATATATAAACATCTTGAATTCGTTTTGGCCCATTAATGGAATTGTTGGATTACGTTGAATCGGTGCTTTTGATATTTTTATTTAATATGAATGAAGATTTAAATGTATGGGAATCGATTGGTCCATCCAATTCGCAGACAACATGAAAACGCGAGGTGAATAAGCTGAATGCCTAGGAGATCGTTTGTATGCATTCTGCTGCTGTTCTCGGCAATTCAACTCATCTCCTTTTTCACTATTGCCTCATACCCTTCTTCATCCTCACCACAATTCCCCGTTTGCGTCCTTCATCCTCATGTGCATCCCGAAAATCCGATGAATGGCAAACGGGCCGCGGAGTCAATCCCCCGAATATCTCCATTCTCTCCGGGAATACCAGACATTTCTCTGTCGTTATTGCACTTTTTTTCAAGATTAATTGATTTGTGTAAAGTTGAAAAAAAAAAAATCAATCGATTCCAATTGATCTGATTTAAAGCGATTTTTTTTTCTCGGTGCGATTGTATAATTTTTATTAATTGAACCTCATTGAGTGTGGTTGGTTGTTTTGTTTGATGAAAAATTTATAGTAATTGAAATGATTGTATTGAGAATTGGGGATGATTTGACAAGCGTGGGATTTAAAAATCACCGAGAAAAATAATTAGTCATTCCCCCTCGATTTTTCTTTTTTTTCCAATTTTAACATTTTTTTTTTCATTTCATTCCAGCGTAACAACACGAAATTCTCTTTGTTCATTTATTCATTGTTCCTCCTGGTTTTGTTTGATGCACTGACAGAGGGGCTCGAAATGAAATGGCTTTGAAAAATTTAAACAACACTCTGGTCGAATGAAAAACAAAAGTAATTATCCCGTCTGTTCTGGAGTTCGTTGACGCGCGTGATTCGACATGAAACTAATCGAGTCAATCAATCGTTAGTCCCGATTGATTCTTCGTCGGTTCGGTTTAGGTAGTTTTTACGAATTTAGAATATTTTACACCTCCGGGATGCCTCTCGTCGCTGAAATATTGATGGCCGTCGAGATTTGGCCAATGGAATCGATTTAATTTATATTTGATGGAGTGTCGATAGCAATTTACTCGGGATTTAATCCCTCATTTCCCTGAGGATCTCGACGATTCGGGAATAAAGTACTGGTTGAATTGCCTCTCATAAACTTTAAGTAAACTTGAATTACTCACCGACGAGCAATTTAGGTGTTTAGCAACTTGCATAGCGTAATCTGCAGCACCTCGGACGAGGGCCCAGGGGGAGAGGGCACTTCCGGACATGAGAATTCCTCGATGGAATAGTAGGCCTGGAAAAAATATAAATTTGGAGATTTAATAATGGTGTGAGGAATCGAGACGAGTTATCAGATATATTCGCGGTTGATTCAATGTCACACATGTAGCTCTGAACGGTTGTGAGTGGTTGTGAGCGGTTGTGAGCGATTGTGAGATGTCTTGAGTCCCCAGCCATTTGGAATAATTAAGACGACAAGTAGTTGCAAAACGAGGAGGTTGTTGGGAATTGTCGGTCTGAATCCGCAGTGTGTGGTAACAACGGCTGTAGATTTCACCGAGACCAGTACAATTACCACCTCTTTCTTGTTGCCACTCAACACGTTTCCTCCATCGCTCACATAAACTCAAGTTTCGGGTGAAATACCTCTTGGGTCAACCCCTTCTACTCATTGTTACTTCTGAAGAATGGAGGAGTGTCGTAATTTTTTGACGGTGGTATTACGTATTCAATTGTTGAGTTGACCCCATTATGCCACACCCAAAGTCTTAATTTTCCTTTGGACAATTATGCCACTCGGTGGAGGAAGCTGTTATTTTTTCATTAGTGAATTGTTATTTTTCTTTTCTTTTGTCTAATTTGGGAGTGGTTGGTGGTGAATAGTTGACAATTGTATCTGATCTTGAATCGATTAATCACGAGTGCAAACAATATGAACAGGTAAACTGTCTCCTTCAATTATCCTTAGCCTTCATTCGTCATCAAGGAGGCATTCAAACACATCTAGAAATTGGATATTTGTCATGGTCCGATAGAGATTAATTCCCTATCGAGTATTACGTTTGGACGTGGCTACATCGTCCTTCCGATACAGCACCAACTGACGATCAACAGCCTGAAACCTCCCTCCTCATCATCAAGCTATCCCCCCCTCCTCCATCATCCCCTTTCGTAACACATCCACATCGTGAACGATGCACCTCTACGTCTCTCTACCCCTCGGTTGTCTCGTTGTGGTGGTATTGAACCCCTCATCCTCCGACCCCTTTTCCCAGACTAAAGCCAAACAGAATCAGTATTAGGAACGATCTATACCGCAGGTAGCATTTGCATTGCGGGCAATTTCATCGTTGTTCAATGGCTAGGCGGATGGAGAATCGGAGGTCATCAAAGTTGAATATAACGAGTAACCGAAACGTTAGCACGCTTTTGTCACAACAATGGGGTTGTAATTTAAGCGAGTGGTTATCTGGATATTCGGAATTTAGTCGGGAATTTGTCACTGGAGTTGTGAGCCCTTTTGCTAGCCCAGCTACTGGAGATATTCTGGTGTTTGGTTATTTAGTGATGAATCCCGTTGATAAGATTGTGGTTTCATTCATGATGTTGTTCAACGGTTGTTTTCTTTAGTCAATCATAACACCGTGATCGTTATTGGTGATAATAGTATGGGTTGATAGCGATGGAGATTCAGGGATTGGGGTAGAAATGGATTGAGCCATCTCAGTATTTGTCAAGTTTGAGCTGAAGCCAAATGGGTGTACGCAGACGCTGAATAACAGCTTGAGAGAACTTGGTGGAGTGAATCTGCCTGACTTCCTATCAAGAACGATCAATAATGCAAGTGTTTCGGTAATAACGTTTTACCCAAGTACTCTGGGACATCGGGTGGGTTATCTTGTGGTGAAATGTTTCATGCGTGATTTGATGGATGATTTAGGGCCCCTATTTCGTGGAGGGTGAGTGGATTTTTCACGGCATGTCACTTTATCCTCTCTTTTATGTTTTCAAGGTGCTTTCGGTGAAAATATTGGACAACAAAATTTTTTTCTGGGAACGTTGGACACGGAGTTATCGGACTGATCGTTATTGTAATCCTCTCGTTTTTGGGTGGTCATTTACCTTTGGGGGTAAATGAGGCTGGTCAGTGTATTAGGGTTTCGTTGGCAATACAAGATGGGGTTTAAAGGGAGGGGAGTTAGTGGTAACGGTGAGAATCGAGACCGAAAATACGGGAGACGGAGCTATGATAGAGGAGGTGGTGGTGTTGGTGAACTATAAATTACAACCCGAGGAAATCGCTTGACCCGAAGTCACATCTAGTCACGTTTCCCTTGAGAACTATCCAAGGAATTATCGTCTCAACTACCCCTTGACACTCTTGATCTATCTCAACTACTAACCCCATTTAAACAACAGTGGATCTGAGATTGGGGGGTGGGAGGTTGTAGATTGCCATTGGCTGGATGAATCATTGAAAATTTTTAGTCATTTTGAATTTTTTCCCTGAAAAAATTGTATTGAATTTTGCTCCCTGTTTCATTCAAATTCATTAAAATCCGAATGTTTTCCCGCGACACGTTAATCTCTCTGGGGTCATTTCACAGGGATGACGGGATCCTACATTCATTCCGATAAATGAATGAAATTTCACCCGATGACCTTATTCCCAGCGATAACCGGGTGAAAAGAAAAAAAAACAAAGACTGAAAGCAATTTCCGTAGGTTTCTTTTTTTTTTTTTCATTCCTCTGGCTCACCCCTGATTCAACATTCAATGGAAGCGCTTTAGCACTTTTGTCCATCGATTTTTCAACGGTTTGCGATAACCCCCAGGCCAACGACAACTTGAGGACAAAAACCTTTGAGGAGGTAAAACTGGGAAAAGGGGAAACAAGGGCTGTCCTCCTTGTTTATCCACTTCCGAGACACCCTGTTCTACCTTTATCTCGTCCTTTGGATCATCAGTGTGATCATTTTGTAATGGTGTCGAGGGATTTAAAACGTGAACAGGCCTCTCGATCTCCATCATCACCTCGTTCAAAGGACTCCATATTTCTCAAAAAAAAAAAAAAAAAAAAAAAAAAACAAGACAGGGGGAGAGAAAATCAAAAACCAATCTCTTGGGCGCGAAACGTCGACAGCTTTTGTGGTGCACCATTCCACAATGTTTCTTTTTTTTTTTAATCGTACTTCTTCTCACACATTCATGCCCCCTTTTGCAATTTTTTCCTTCATCCTCCACATGCAATATTTCTACCTCTTTATTTTTCCTCGCCTTCATTTTCCTCGACAAGCTTATACCTTTCTTCTTTTTTTCTCTTACACTTTCCTGCGGCTTTCTCCCACCATACTCAAGCTCGTTTTCGCCATACCGTGGCATCTAAATCAGGCACTCCAATCTCAGGTATTCTCGTGGTCAATTTCATCCCCCTTTTTCCACTACACCATTTTACCCACTTTTCTCACAGCCTTTCTAACGTTGTGATTCCACCCTTGAGAGCCAACGTGACCTGGCGTTAATTATTCCTCGGGTTACCTTTATAAATATAGGGGTCTTGGAAAAATCGTGAGGTTTTATCTGCACTTTGGTTTTTCTCTGGATTTTTAGATAAAGCTTTGAGCTGATTTTTTTTTTCGACTTGTGTGAGTAATGATGGACTGCGTTTTTGATGCATCTGTCATTTAATTTTTTCGGAGAACCATGAATTTTGGAATTTTTTAGAGGGTTGTGTTTAATTGGAATACTTTCGACTGTTTTACGGTGAGGAAAAAGCCATTGGTACTATTTTCTTGTCACTAAACCTCGTAAAAAGCTACTCAGTCAATTTGTAGGCCAATAAATGGGAGATTACGAGTTAGGTAATGGAAGAAAGAGGTTTTGGGCCAATGGGAGGGACTTGGGGATATAAAGGTATCGGATTTAGAAAAAAAAACTGAGGATTCAGTCAGATGGATTGATCGGTACAATAATTGTCGGATGGACTTACCGTCGGGTACAGCTTGACTTGTCATTAGGTAATTAACGCAGGCAGCCCCTGTGCCGTGTCCTATCAGGGTTACGTTTCCCGGGTCACCTCCGAAATAGGCGATATTTTCTTGGACCCAGTGGAGGGCTGCGATCTGATCCATCAGACCATAATTCGCTGGTGAACGCAAGTGCGAGTCTGTGTTGGCGTTGAGAAATCCTGAAATGAAAATTATGTCTCGGTATTTGAAGAAAGAAAAAAAACAAACAATTGTCGACAAATTCTTAATGATAAAACAAAAATATATCCTCGTAAATTTTTTCTGGGAGTGAAAAATTTTGTTTAGGCACAAATCGTGAAATTTAAAATGCGAATATTTTGGGATTTATTCGTTTGCAAATAATTCCGAATCGTTTGGAAGTTTTATGTAAATTGTGGACTGAAATTTTCAGTTTTTGATTGAAAGGTTTCGCGCACCGATTCCGATAGATAAAAGTGAATAATTTTTTTTTTTTCTGCTTTTTCTCGATTCCGAATTATTCGGTAAACAGGGGCTGTTTTTTATGAGACTATCGAGGGGTTGAATGCGGCTTAACCCGTGGGGCGCAAACGTGGACACAAGGAGGATAAATAGAGTTTAAAAAAAAATCTAGCTAAACTGGTAAAAAGGGGGGTGGACGAGGGGATGTTATCATGAACGTGTATAGTTTGGATGTACAAGAGTTTAAATAAACCGGGGGAATTTACTTTACGGCTCGCGGATACCCGGGTTCACTTGTATTTTTTTTTTTTTCATTTTTTTTATTTCGATTGACAAAAGGGCAGATCTCGTCGATCAATCGATAGCAAAACCAATGTTTACGGGTGTCGTAAAGCGTACGAGGGATGAAATGCTCTGTGTCTTTTTTACTACTGGTACGCGATAGGAAATTTTGGTTTTTCGAGGATTCGTTGTTTATAACTTCGGGATTGACATTTTAATCAATGAACCCGCACCCTTGACATTCCATAACTCATCCATTATTGAGTTCTCATAATTAAATAAACCATCGTGAATTTCTTTGGGAAAAATTGCCCGACGTTTTATCCAAAAATCAATAGTTTTTCATATCAATCGGTAGAAGAACGATTCGTTGGTTTAGTGTCACCGCAAATGTTCCACTGAGTGCTATAAATATAAATAAAAAAGGCATTTCCATAAAAAAATATATTCAATATTGTCGATAAATCTTGGGAGTATAAAATCCTGGGGAAGAATATCCAAGCAAGTTTTCTCAAGTCACTTCTTTATTTCCATCGTTTCGCAACATTGACAGCAAAAAAGGAGAATTTTTTTTATTCTACCATCTCTGATGTAGTTTTTTTTTTTTTTTGCGGTGCTCTCTATTCTTTATTAGCCATCGATGCGAGATAAATGGAAAATGAAACAATGAGAGAATAGAGTTGGTCTCCATGTCAAGTTTGAAATTTCACTTCCGGCAGTTGCTGTCACAGTTGGCTACACGCAGGCTTCCGCTGTATTTGTCATGCGTCGTGGGAAACTTCCCAGTGGGTCTGTAAAACCGTCCAGGGGTACGCGAAATACTGTGAATTATTCGTCTACCGGAAAATATTCTGTAGTTTGTTCGTTTTCATGAATTTTTAAAAAAGCACTTTTCCCCAGTTTCATTGTTTTTTCATGGAATATTCTTTATTCGTTTGATGGGCGGTTTTTTTTTTTTCATCGAGATGGGATTTTTTCATTTTTTTTTTTCTTTCTCCATTGACATTAATTTGATCATGGTGGGCTGCCATTCGGTGGAAATAATTGGAGGACCGCTCGAGAGATCACTCGAGCGAACGGAACAACAAATCGGTGACATGTGGAAAGGGATGAGGAATTTCATGAGTTTTGAGGGACCGAACCAAACAGCTGGTCATGAATTTACTATTACGTTTGAGATTTACGGAATTTTTAACTTCGCGTGTCGGGAAATGAAGATTCAGGGAGAATATTTTGCGCTGGTATCTGAATCCGTAAAAATGTTAGATTTTTTTTTGTCAATCTCATTGATAATTCGCGAGAAAAAAAAGGGTTTCGAACATTCTAAAGTTGTCCACCGCATTGCTAATGAAATATTTTAAGAGAATTCAGTGACATTACATTTGTCGTAATTTTTTAATGTCGTGCGAGTACTCTATGCTCTAGAAATGATGATCAGTAAAACAGCGAATTCTGGAATAAAATAACAACGATGGATAAAATAATAAGTCGTAAATTCGGTCTTGAGAGGCAGTGGAAAATAAAATATGATATAATACTCACCTAAGATTCCAAGCCTGTAGTTTATCGTTACCACAACGACACCACCATAACTGGCAAGAACAGAGCCATCATATGGGTTACCGCTGTTCCACTCGTAGCTTTCACCATGAACGAATACCATAACGGGGTACCTCCTGCTGGCACCGTCCCTAGCTCCAGCTGAAAATCGATAAAAATTATGGATGATCGATCGGCAAAGCTGACAACGACTTGGGGTGGGTCGGGGTGGGTCGGGGTGGGTCGATCTTTTTATTTTATTCTATTTTCTTTTTCTTTTTTTTTTTTTCGTTTCTCCCATCGTACATTGGGAGTAGGAAGGGATGCCATTTTTCAACGGTGTCCCATAAACTTTTGACGCCTCGGTAAAGGATTACCGAAGACTTTGCGACCGACAACGATTCACTGTCGAATCGTCGGTGGTTCTGATACGTTTTCACGTGAAATATGCGCTGTGATAGTCCCTTCTATGATTGATCGATCCGCCTTGTTTGATGGAATGAGGGGAAAAATGGTGGATTAAGGTGATAGTTTACGAGGGATGCTATCGCCGTTAATTTTCCATGATGAACATCCTTTGGTTTTAATGGAACGCGTAATCATCATTTCGGGGGATGAATCGGCAAAAGTACTTTCACGGGGGAAGAAATTAGGGGTATTAATTAATATTTTTAATTAATCATTGGGGATGATGGGGAAATTTTAGTGCGGTTGGTTTGGTGGGGGCGTATCGTTTGTAGTTGGTTTGATTAAAATTCAGATTTTGTGGTGATTCATTTGAAATGATGCTCGTTGAGATATGGAATAGTTCGCATTGTTTGTCTTGCGAGAATTGAATTCGCCATTTCCTACGAACGAGCTGAACAAATAGAAGGGGAAAAAATATATTTCCGAGGGAAAATCAAACAGACAGGATCGGGGGTAATCGTGCCAAATGGAATACGTCTAACCAAATATTTGAAGCAATCGTCCTCCGCGGATAATGGAGTTTATTAATTCAGAGTGATTATCCGTATTTCGTGTTGATAAAATATATTATTCTGGAAATTTGGTTTTATTGCGTGGATAATTGGATAGCTGGTTAATCAGGTTAAAAACGATGGTTGTAATGAGTATTGACGGATTAATGTGCTTTATTTAATTGGATTTGTTGTGATTGTTCGATCTTGTATTTTATACCGAGATTTTTAATATTGGAAAAATATTTTTAGCCAGTTATAAAATCAATCGTCGATTTGCCATGAATTTTTTTTCAACATTTCCGAATAATTTCTTCGAAACTCTCGACGAATAAAATTCAAAATTTGGGAAATAACTTTTGACGGGGAATTTTCGTTCGTATTGAAATGGTAAATTTCTTGATTCAAGTGCTTTTCGGTAATCATTGATTAATGAAAATGGTTGATTAGAGATTGAGAGTGAATTTGTAAGTGACAAATCTCTGGGGTATCAGAGTGCTGTTGAATTGAAACGAAGTGAGGTTGAAAATGTTGACATATAAACACATGCATAAGGGTATATATTGGAGAAAGGGAAATGGCGGTTTTGGGTGATGGCTGCGTCTGTCATAGCAGGTACAACGTGAGTAGGTACAACGGTTTGTACATGGACCACTTGGCAATCTCTCGTAAACCAGGCATTTCAGGGTAGCCGAGTTGATGGAGATTGGGGTGGAGATTTTAGTCGTGGGGTTTGTTTTCACGCGCTGGTCACTACATGGGGCATGGGTTTTGGTATATAAACGGGTGGTAAAGGGGGTGGGTAGGGGTGGAATGGGTGGAATGGGTATAAAGGGGTGGATATCACATACAGTTCAGCGATGGTGATGTGTGATTCGCTGAGTTATGAGCATCATGTTCGTTCAACCATAATGCTTCTTCTCTCTCCCTCATTTGACTCGGTGCATTAGCATACTAAACCTCGATTGATGTTACGTGGTGCTTGGGTACTAGGGGCTTTTAATTATTACGGATTTTGGGGGCTAATAGGTGCTTTTGTTTGAACGAAAGATGTGGAGTACGTGTGTGTATTATTATTTCAAGTGATGAATTTGAGGGGTATTGATTTTGAGTAGCTAGGAGGTTCGTGGTGAATATACTGTTGAGAATTTCTTGAGATTTCGGTCATCCCAATTCGCTGGTATGTGAAGTCAATCTCGATTAACAATAATAAATTCATCATATGACTTGAGAATTGCCGGAATATTCGCGAAATTGAATAATTCATCAATGAAGAGGTGTTGATTAAAAAAATTCTCAGTTAAAAAAAATTAACGGGGAGATAATAATAGAATTAGACTGAAAAATTAAATGGAGGAATGGAAAGAAATGTATACTGCTATCACGCGTTTTTTTTTTGTAAACGATTGTTTTATCGGTGTGAATCATCATAATGCTATCGCCAATATTTGAAGTGTTACACGTGCAAACAGCAACGTGCTGTGCTCGGTGTTTAGTCGACACAGTTGAACCAGAGGGAAAGGCTTGGGTATAAAGTTTACATATTCATAGAGTCTCAAACTACTCCGTCACAGTTACCCCTTGTCTCTGTGGAATATGAGTTTGATCGTAAGGGTATGAGCAGTCGATGAGAATTCTCGGGGGGGGGGGGGGGGATGAACAATCCGTGTATCCAAGAAGTTCACAAACGGAATATATGGACGTGTCGGTGGCCATCGACAAGCCGACCCATCACCTGGAGTTCGATGATGAATAGGGAATACTGAATAATTTTTCAATTTATGGGAATTTGTCGGGATTTTCATTCCTCAAAAGTTCATCATTTCCGTTATTATTTATTTATTATTATTATTTTTTTAAGTTCTCACGCATTAATTCGCTCGTTAACTTCTTTACGTGGACATTGGACGATTGAAATAATGGAAATTACAGTCTCCCGTTGTTTGGGGTAATATTTATGTTGAGTTGTCGTCTATTGTTTGGAATTTCAATCTGTTGTTTTGTGGGGTACGCGGAAAAAAATATTCTCGACGCAGAGAGCACTGAAACTTGGAATGACTGAAAAATCCGGGTAGTACAGCCACACGCGGGACACTGAGAACTTTAAACTCCTTCTGTGAAGTACCTAGGAATAAACCAGAGTATAAACTCTTGGGGTATCACGGGCGGATAACGGGGTATACAATGGCGTTATGAAAGTCAACGAACGAGTTTCATTTTTCCGGGGGGTATATTTCTGTGGCTTTTTACTGGGTTTAGAATATTCAATGGGATATCTCTGTTTCGGTTGAAAATTGGCGATTCTTCATGTTTTCAGGGGCGCAATTTGACGATTTTAACAATTAGTCATTGTAGAATTGAAAAAAAATAATGATTTGTTTGAAGGGGAAATTTATTTCGAAGTATCTAAATCAATTGGTTTATTTTTGTTCGGTGTGAATTTGATTTTTTTGTGGGAGAAACTTATTAAGAAATGATTTAAAGAAATATCTGCACTAGTCCCTGAATTCTTGCATTTCCGGTGAGAAATTCTGTCGTTCGATTCGATTTCCCCAGGTACGGAAGCTTCTCCCGGGGGATGCTGTAAGATTAAATTGTCGGTTGTAATTTTTTTCCACCCCCTCTTGGGTTTTTCTGGAGTAAAAATAAATTGAAACTCCGTCATCGATCGGCGGTCCTACAAGTGGACAAAGTTGCGAGAGAACGATCACTCGAGAAATGCAAATGCAGAGACAAGAGATTATGCGGGTAAAAGTGAGAGAAAGTATGGGAGATGTATATATTTTTTTGTCGTACTGCTTCTTACTGCTTGGGGGTTTTTTTTTTTTTTCTCGTCGACACTTTTCCACTGAGCAATCCGTGACTCCACGGGAGCGGAGGAATGCCGACTAGCAACAGTTATGAAAAATTCTCGGATTCAATTTGAAAGTTATCAAAGTTGCTTTACATTCCATCAATCGTTTCGATACTCACACTCGGGACGTTTGGATTTCAGGAATTTGAATTTCATTTCTTTTCGAGAGGTATTTCAATACTTGCGGTTGCATCGAGGTTGAAGAGTTTTCACGGTGGGTGGGGGAGGAAATTTTTCTGCATTTTCCGGGGAGCAATTCATCAAAACAACCCCTTTAATACTCCCCTATCGGTCATTCAAATCTTCTCTTCCATTTTTAAATCCATAAAATTTCATGAGAAATGGAAAAATAAATACTTGAATTTTCACTATTCATTGGGAATATTTATATTTTTCTAATTGATAAGATGTGGATTTTTCAATTCTTGCAGTCTTGATTTTTATTAAATGATTATATTCAGGAGTTATTACTTAGATAGGTAGATTTTTTTAACCGTTCGCGTAATGGTGTAATAATCGTGTTGGGGATTTCATTGGGGGTAAAATGGGGATATTCGTGGTACATGGGGGAGAGTGAGTACTGATACCTCATTAACGGGGATAACGACCTAGTTGGTGAGTCCCGCGTGTACAGCGTCTAGTACACATTGGCGACAACTAAGTACTTTACTCACTCCCCCTCTGGCTATTTCTCCACGGTGTCCAGTTTTAGGGCCGATTCACCAGGAAATGTATGGATTAACAGTTTAACCCTCGTGTTACAGTCGGGAGATGTTATGCTAGATGAGTTATGGATGTTTCTATTGCTAGAATTGAGTATTGATTGGATATTGCTATCGCCATTCGATGAAATAGCATTTGCTAAATATAAAAATTATCGGCTATTTCATCTCTCTGATAATATGCGCAGATCGATGATAGTAATTGATAATTAATGATAATTAATTAATAATCATTAGTTGTGCTCTGGGAAAATGGCTTTTTGGGTGGAGGAATGAAAAAGTCACTTGACTTTTTCGGTAGGCGGAAAATATATCCCCGGAAAAAATAGCCCACACACCCAAAACGTGTTAAAACCCACACAATTTGATGGACCATAGAAAAATTAGAGCCCCTGAAAAAATAGACAACAAAAAAAATAATTAAATTAAAAAATAATTAAATTAAGCGAGTTTTAACACGTTTTGAATGTGTGGGATATTTTTTCCCTGGGATATTTTTTCCGGGATTCGACTTTTCCACTTACACTCGGGATATTTATCGTACGGTCGGCGATAATGAAGTCTCAAGCTCGGTAATTGATACATTAATAAATTCAAGGTGATTGAATCGAAAGAACTTTGTATTTGGAGACAATTCAGGTTCTCCAATTGGGTAGTAGTTGTTTTTTTTATTGCTGTTATATAATTTTTAATTAACTCAGTGAAGTGTTTAGACTGACTCTGATTTCGACATTATTCTTTTTCTCTTTCGTTTCCTTCGGTTAAATTCTCCGCGAGGTCGAGACTCTATTACTTTAGATTTAAGAATATGGAGATATTTTACATCCCAGGATTTTTCCTCTCAATTCGAGGATATCTTCACTGGAATTGAGTGATTTACCTGCATATGAATTTCGGGAGTTTTCCCTTGAGGGATTTGAGGGTTTATCAAGGGATTTTCTTTGGATGTATTAAATCCCTTTTTTTTTCGTAAAATTTCTTGATTAAATTTCATTAAACTCCACGCGATTAAAATCACAGACTAGCAATTCAATTAAAATTATTCGTGTTTGAGAAATAAATATCAGAGACATACTCTCAGAATTGTCGTTCTTGTGTCTGGCGATCAATTTTTCCGATGATGAAAGAGAAAAAATGAAAAATGAATAATGGAAATTGGAATTGATTGAAAAATTAATTAAAATTTATAGAATGGGGGAGGGCCCCTTCTTGTGAAGGAGCTCTTGAATGAATTCCGATGTCTTTCAATCAACTCCTGTCATCAAGTAGAATTAATCGAATAAAGCCGTCAGTGGCACGATGAGATTCATTCTTGAGTATGGAGCACTGAAATATAGTACAGTAGCATAAATTTAATACGGTACACGCCAAGGGAGGTACCACACGTCCAACCCTGTTAAGTTTCCGTCGAGTATATCTCGTGCTTTATCTGACATACAGTTCCCTCTATGCGACACATGAAACACAGAGTACACTGGGTATTATGTACCTTTATTCCTCTCTTGGGAGTGTCAAATTAAATAATTTAGTAGGCTGATGTTAGAACATACCCAGTGAGTCAAACCAGTACCGCTTAGTCCGTTTACTACAGCACTGGATTAATCTCGGGATTAATATCTTCTCCATTGAATTAAAAAAAATGATAAAATTAATAAAATTTTAACGTTCGATCTCTAGATATTGATAATGAAAAGTGCAAAATTATCCTTTGGATATTTCGAATTGTCGGAGAAATTTTCAAGATAATCCGACGGCTAGAGGTATTTTATCTAGTTCAACCCTCAATTCCGCATAACTTGAGAAAATCCGCGTTGACATGAGGGAAAAGCCGAGACATTCGCCAAATAATCTAACAAGCATAAAAGAGGAACAAAGTGAGGGGGAGGGCAATTGCGTCAAATGCACGAGCGAATTGGAAAGGAAGGAATAGGGGGAGGGAGGCAAATCAATTTTGAATTTCAACCTCACGTTTCTTTCTCTTTCCTGAATCGACACTCGTCACTTCGGCCAATTGCACGTGAAAAATACAAATCTCTGAGTAATCCACGTGGATTTCACCGCAATTGGATGGAAAGTAAAAAGTGTAACAAGGAAACAAGGAATTTGTATTGGAGTTGGAGTGTTTTATTCTCGTTTAGAATTTTTCGAAGAAGATTAATTTTTCATTCTCGTTCATTTCTCATATCGTTTAGCTTGAATTTTCACATTAATCTTCTCACGGTGACTTTTATCATTAGCAATTTTAATGTATCCGAGTAATGAGGATGAAAATGAAATGGGGGTGGGGAGGTGGGGGGTTTTTCTTTTGCGTATGATGATTAAAAAAAAAATTGGATGGTTAACAACCCGTTCACATGATCAGCGACACGAACATGTTTTTTCTGGCTTCTCTGGATTACCTTAGCAGCACACGCCTCCATAATCCACGTGTATTTTTTTTTTTTTACACTCACCCAGTTTAACCCCTGCCTGTCTCTTCGCTTTAATTAGCGTAAGTCCAACGCTTTTCATCCCCTTCTCACCCTCTTGTGCACTCTTTATAGTCGTTACTCAAGTACAAGCCTATCCTCGGGGAAATTACCCCGATTACCCGTGAAACTCTAGTTCCGTTCTTTCCCCTAGATCCAGATGGTAACAATGCACTTTTTGTTTTTTACTTTTTCCCTCCGGCTTACGGAAACCATTCGTCGAATGATGCTATTTTTTTTTTTCTGTGGATGATGTGGTCTTGAGGGGTTTGTCGTCGCGATTCGTTTCTATTGCGGTTGGAATTATTGGGATGACGGAGATAATATTGATTTATCTGGAAAACTATCGACTTGGGGAGAAAACAATAGGGGATTTTTTTTATCGGAAATTTAATTGGCTGTAAAAAAGTCCTCTCGTGTTTTAACGGGAAATCGACAATTTCAGAGATAAATCGACATTTAAGAATAATTTTCAGTTACTTATTTCGCTGTAGTGCTTGGCAAATGAGATAATTAAAATAAATATAATTAATTAAAATGAAATTCTCATTAAAATCATTGGTGCGCGATAATAATTGAGGATTAATTATCAATTATTTATTCAATAAATCCGCCTGCAGATAAGTTAGGAACTAATTGTTAAAGTGAGATGAATCCAATGAATTCTTTCATTCTGCATTTTGTTCCTGAATTATTTGAATGTGGGTTTAATTAATTAATTAATTGGTGATAAATATTTTTCATAGTCAGATCTTTTTTTTTATTCAACTCTCCGACTAACTGGTGTATATCTCCGGGCAAAATTTTTTTCTTTTTCGTTAATTTTTTAATTGTTAACATCATTAGCAGTCAATTTGTCGTCTCCTTGTTTACATTTAACCATTAGCTTTTAATGGCCACGAAAATCGATAATATCGGTGAATAATTGTATGCTTACGCATTAAATGAAATGCACGACTGGCGTCACATTTCAGTGAATAATTCAGTCTCAACTGGAGATAAACTCGACATTTAACGGCGCCAAAGTCTCCATAAAGTGAGCGAAATCATCCACGAGTGCACGTCTGCTTTAACAACTTCAATAATATATTCAAATTCATTCTTAAATCCCAAAACATTTGTCACGCTCGACGATTACACCCCACCAACTTGCTCTGCCCCTCAGCAATAAATTAACCAATGAAATTGTAATTAAGGAGAGGTCGTAGTGATAATCTTCCTGCTCTTCAGACAAATGTTTTCCATAAATTTACGGAGAAATTGAAAAATTACACTTGCTACTTTTAACAATTATTCATTGACCAATCATTTGACATCGGATAATCGTAAGAATATCTTGAATTCAAGTAATCGTTTAAATTCAATGCAAACTCAAATGGATCATTGAAATTTCAAGATATTCTTAACAGTGTAATAAAATCATTACTGAAGCTAAAGCTGAAGTAAAAAAATTCAACTTCATTGAAATCCCCCATTTCTTTATTGAATTTTTCCCTTCGGGCGGTGCAATTAAGAAAAAAAAATGAGATAAAAATATTCATGGGTGGGAGGAAGGGGGAGGAATCGATAAACTTGCGGGAGAGGATTTGGGGATAAAATTCAGTGCGGGTGAAGAGGGATGAAGCCGCAAGGTGCCTTGGGGAGGGTTGGAAGAGAGGATTGACTGAGTGAGGGAGATCAGTTTGACTGGAGCTGTTTCAAAGCGAAGCCTATTAAATTCCAAGCTAGAGATGCTAGAGGCTCTGGAGGAGGTCTTGAAGGCAATCAGCTGTACTAACGCACAGGCTTGTGTGAATGCAGAAGTATCGGGGGATTTTTTTTTTTAATCTTCTGATGCCTCGGGCTCGTGCTATTGAGTAATTTTCAATCGAATGTAATTAACATCGATGCCTCCTGAAATTAAACTTCCGGCAGATCTTGTTTACTGACTTTATAAAGATGATCAATGGGGTGCTTTGGGGTGAAACTATGCTTGGGGGTTGGGGAGATGATTGTCTTGAAAGTTTTAAGATTGGAGGGGTGGTACATGGGGAAAACCCCTGGGTTTTCAGTGGTGGCAACTTTTCTGCATCGCAGCTTTTCCCGATGTTCGGCAATCCGGGATTATATACGTCCTCAACGAAATTTGAAATTGAGACAGATGACTTTGTCGTGAAAATTTCGTAATTTGAAAAATCTTGGAAAAAAGGGGTTTACGGTTGTTGGATCTTCCTGTTAGTAAAAATTAACGGTTTATTGAGGAATATCTTCTATTTAATTTTTTTTCAACTCATCCATGATATTCGGTGGTTGTTCGATTTTGAGTTAATCGTTTGATTCATTGATATGGACTCAGCTATTGACTGTGAGTCATTCCAATCGGTAGCGTATGATTTCCAATCGGCTGTGATCAATGAGATTGAAGAACTGAGATTGCTAGCCGACTATTGAGATAACTGGCATCACTCACGGCTTCTACTCACCGGAAATCATGTGGCCATTTAATCATGCGGAAATGACCGTCTCACTCCTGGATGATTCTGGGATAAAAGGGAATGGCATTCGGTCAAGCAGGCATATAGGCCCTCCCCCGAAGCCTCTGAACTGGCTCAGCACTTTGAGGTCAATGCAATCAGGGAGGTTGAATTCCATTTCCTATCCACTTGGAGTGTATACGTGATTCTACTTATACCCTTTTCAAAGCCTCTTACGTACAAACCACACGTAACTGAGAGCTTTATATACATTCCTGTCTCAGTGAAATAACCGTGAAACACGCAAATAAAATAAATGCCTACGAAAATACAAAGTACTCGTATTTTATCTCTGAGGGATAAAAATATCACGTGAATTCTGGGATGTAATTGAGATGTCAAAGGAACTTTTGTTCTGTCGCTGTCAAAAGATATTTCACTATTTAATGACACGGTGTGTACATATACTCGAGTTTGAATGGAAGAATTTCTTTTGACATTCAATAGCAGCTGGGGAAATCATTTTTGTCTTGATAATTGGCTCTTCATCATTGAATTTTTCTCTTCCTTATCGATTCTTTCAATTTCATGGGGTACTATTGTCCGGTTCTGACACCTGGGGAATAGTAATTTGCCGTGAGGATTCAGGGGAACATGTGGAGAAACAAATGTTTCATGGTGAAATAGGGGTGACTAGGGGAGAAGAGATGTTGAGTCAATTGGAATTACCAGCACAGCTTCGAGGCTTTCGCTATTCCTCAGATCTCCCTTTTTTTTTTCACCCCTATTCTCGGGAAAAAGCCGTACGAGTCGAGGGTGAAAATGGAAGCGAGGAAAGAAAGTGCACGTTAGAAAGACTAACGGTCTCTACTTCCGGTCAGGGGGGCGATAAAAAAAACAACGTCTCGATTTCTCGCTATTTCGCTAAAGCCATACGTAAACAGGAGGGTAAAAAAAAATTGGGAAAATAAATACGAGGGGTGACTCATACGGTCTCAGATGCATCGATAGTTTACTGTGTATTATCCAAATATAAACATAGTACAGTTCAAATGTATCGGGAAGGGGAGGAATGGGATTCAAGAGTTTTAGGGGATAAACCTGATGATTCAATGGATTTGTCGTCCAAGGGTTGACCGATGATGTCTCGGTGTCGAAGGCATTTGGGGAACAATTTGTTATTTTAATAATTCGTTGTAATGAATTATTTTAAATAAATGCAAATGCTCCGCGGAAAAAAATGTCGACGGGATTGATGCGAAAAGTATATCGTTTACGCATTATTAATAATTTTGGGATATTTTTTCAAAACGTTTTGAGAATTCGGGAAATTTGAGAAAAGTAGGAACATCGTTAACCGAAAAATGCGCCATTCTGCGCTGAAGTCTGTTGTGGGTTTTTAATTGTTCTTACTCGTCAATTGCGCTGGGCTTAGGGTACTTGAACTTATGATATGACTGTTTACTCTCCCATTGCACATTATCTGCCACAACAGACTGGGCGAAAGTTGGTGGTGCGGGTAATGAAAACTTTGGCGCACATGGATTGTGTTAGTAGCGTTGCAAGCTGTACGTAACACTGAAAACGTCATACTGTTATGTACTGTTGTGCTTTCTCAAAGTTGACTTGCCCCGTCGTCTAGGGCTGCTTCAGCATAAGTCTGGTATTCGAGTATGAGGGGCATTAGGGAAATACAAGTGCCAGGGAGTAAATTTTTTGGCCCCGGGGAGAGAATATGTGAAATGGTAATGGCTTGGCAATGCATCCAGTTGGGATTTTCAAGGGGAAGATTTAACGTTTAAAGAACATACCGTTGTTATTTCTGAAGGTAATAAAGATTATCTCAGAATAATTTCTTATGCTAATCCATCATTTTTTAAAATGCAAGTAGGAGCTCTCTCGGTTTATTCAGCGTTGCTACACTCGCGAGACTTCTTAAGTTTATTTCCCTTGCTGAAAATAAATAATGAAACATTCAATTTTAGCTCTGCCCTCTTGGCAAACTGACGGAACTACCTCTTGACTCGTTTGTGAAAGAAATTTCTTCATCTTTCTTGGTGTCTCACTCCTTGAAATTTGGATTTAAAGAATTTATACGGCAACTTGAGAAAACTTGGTGGAGAGGTAAACCACGGGTTACCACTTTCCAAGGAGTGAGAACCCTCTCTTCTTGGGCGCGATTGATAATGCTTTCACGTGGGGAAATCAATAACCTGAAAGGCGCTCAAGACTAGTGGAATTGTAAAACTTTCACGACTTTGAACCGCTATGGGGATACGATAAAAAAATTAACGGCTCAGTCCCGTTTTTCTTCGGCCGCTTGAATTTTCATCGTGAAATCCATCCCAACTCTCCGTCATTTTCATATATTTTTTTTTTCAACTCCACTTTATTCTACCTTTTATTCTTGAAAAAAAAAAACTGAGGGGGAGAAATCTCTTGGTTATATCCCCACGAAACCTTTTCCGGGGAATGCGTCAAACCGTTTACCCTGTGCCACCCGTGGAAACGATTGTCATCCTGGTCACGTTTGTCCGGCAATCCCTTTTCCACAAAACGAGCAAGTTATATCCCACATGGGAATTCCATTGTCCCAGAAATTTCCCTCCTATTTTTTTATTTTTTTATTTTTATTTCCAACTCCTGTACCCAGCACCCACAAAATCTGAATTACCGCGTCAACCACTCATTCCCGGGGGCTTGTGTATCCCCGAACATGAGAAAATTTCAATTGTAGTCGGTGGGAATGAACAAAGTGCACTGGGGGAAAAGCGTTCATTGAAAATACTCGTTTGTGTTCGTTCTGGATTAACGGTATTTAGTTCATGGTCCATAATACGGTGGGGTAGTTGTTAGCCGGATGGAGAGATTAAATACATTTGACGCTTGGTGATTTTCACCGGTGAATGCAGTTTCTCACTTGAATATTTTTGAGGATTTTCGATGTTTCAGTTGGAGTAGAGTTGGTTAAATAGTCGGAGATTAGGTTGTAATCGGTGGTGAAGCTCGGCTGGGTGGATGAAAGAGGGAAAATTAAAGTGAGGGGATAGGTATTTCAGTCGGTTTCTCCATTTTTCTTCTAGTTTTTTTGAAATTTTAACGGGAGAGGGGCGATATCCGAGGGATGCAACGATTTTGTGCAACGATGTGGACGGTGGGTAGTCTCGGATATTTTTTCAATATTATCTCGATTTTTTTCCGGTAAATTTTGGGGGATGTGGAAGTTGTTATATCGATAAAGGAAAATCGAGGTGGGGATCGTTCATCTCCAATATTTGGGATCAGGGAAGCGAATGAAGAAGTGCATCTAGCCCGTTGGATAACGGCTTCACTGATATACTCACGTCGAGTTTAACGCGAGAGTTTGGCGGTTTGAGAGGGTGGAGAGGTACCTCCGTGGGGGTGAATATAGAAGGGCACAGAGCAAGTGAGACGAATATAATGTATGGCCTAATATAATATTCTAAGACGGAATGCGGTTGGTTCGGTGCGAGCAGCCGTAAGGCACTTGCACTTTTGGGGGGAGCGGTGGGGGTTTGGAGGTTTGAGGGGGTTGGAGGGCGCGTCCTGTGCGAGGGTTTCTCTCTGCGCTTTTGCTTCCCACGTGTGTGGATCTTCATAGGAAGTTTAATGGCAGGAAGCGTTTCCCCAGCCAAAGCCAAGGATGAATAATAATGCAGATGCCATTACGAATTCTAGAGACGAGTCAACTGGAAGACAAAAGGAGTCGGGGGATGAGTGAATTGGTTCATATGTTGATAAAACGTATATTGTCGTCGTTAGTCGGGTCGTGGGATACTTGACAATATGGATAAATGATTTTACCCGTCACCTGAAAATTGTCATGATTTTCCAGGTGTTTCAGGGTCAGTGCTCGCGGGGAAATTCAATTAATTTGAAAAGGTGTGAATAAATTTATTGTCGAGATATTGAGGAAAGGAAATAAATTCGATGGGCCATTTTTTTTTTCTTCTGGTTTTAAACTTTTTGAAAGAAATTTCATTATTCGAGGCATTAGAATATGGTGAATGCTGGGATAATTAATTAATTAAGGATTAATACTTGATTATTGAGGTTGAATTTCATCTGCAGCTCCATTGATTGTCGTATCTATTCATCATATCCGCTATTTAAATATCTCTGAATTACTGGGAGATAATGGGACGGTTGAAAGGCACAGGGATAACATATTAATGGTTCATTTATCGTTTACATTTGGCTGGATTAATTGATGGGATAATTGATTATTTTTTAACAACTGATACAATAAAGTTGGCCAAATATTTGATTGGGTAATTATGAATGACTATTGGCACTGTGCTTTCGGTGATAACATTCATTCATAGTAGGGATAATGTCGTACTGTGCGTTAATTGTTCCTCGTTGAATGGATTGTGGAGAAATTTATGAAAATGTCGGATCATTAATCTCGGATGGTGAAGAATGCAAGTTTCATGGTGATGGATTCATCTTCAATTGAAAAATCATTATGGCCGATGTAAAAAGGAGAAGATGAGGCGATTACTCTGATACGACGCTGTTAATATTAATTGCGATATAAACTGGTATACGAGGGATTTAAAATGGAAAATTTTGTGATGACTGAATAGTATCCGCGTGAATAAATTAGTCTCTTATCAATAGCGTGGAATTTTGGGGTGGATGGGGGGTGGGATTGTGGCATTTGGAATTTTTTACTTGAGGCGTATGAGGTATTATTATCGAAGTTGGAATAATGACACGAGGCAAACATTTAACCCACACCGTAATTTCCATCGACAATTCGTGGTTTACATACTCCTTCGAATTCTCGCGATCCAGTGAACCCCGTTCATTCCTCAATTCCTCAAATTCCTGGATAATGTATAATTCACACACCACTGTGATGGCAACTACGTGTATACGGGTAAGTAACTTGCTAAAGCACTCGGATGAAATCCCGCACGATCAAACAATTCCTAATTGAGTGATTCAACGGTTCAATCTCGAGAGTCACCATTTATCCAATGAGAAGAAAAGTCGTTTCAATTGTCGGGTACTCGTCTTTAATTATATCCAATTGATCTCTTATTTTTTTCGGTTTGCGTCGTAAAATTCACAGAATCGAATTGTCGATGGAACATTCAGGGAAATTATTTTGTCGTATTAAAATGTGGAATCGGTTTCTGTAAATAGATTGCTCTTCTCTTTTTTTTTCTCTCTCTCTCTTTCTCTCTTCGTCTCTCTGTGCAGTGATGAAATATAGGACGTAAAAACCGATGGTCAACAAGAGGTTTTGGACCACTGGAGCGTGTAGACTTCAGTCGTATCTCTCTGTCGCATTTTTCACTCGATTTTTTAATATTTCTTCATTTTGAAATAGCACAAAGTTTCATCGGTGGTATGTTCACACTGGGAAAAGGGAAAACGGGACAAAGTGAAGAAGTATGAAAGGTATAACGTCAGGGCAAGTTGATTTCTAGCGTGTCGGAAGCGAAATGAAGCACATATATCTCATTCTGTATCGGATTCAACTCGGCTTTTTCTTACACGTACCCTCTACGATAAATTCACAACATCAACAATTTCCGAATGGACTTTTTGTTGCTCTTCTTTCTTCAACGATTTTTATACTGGCCTTTCGTGAGCGATGCCTGCCCGTTTTACAGCCTCACAGATTCATTCAATTTTTCATTGCTCCCATTTGCCAAACCACAAACAACTCCTCAATAACAATTCCTCAAAATCGGATGAAAAATATGAATACAAATTGCTTCTCCCGATAAATATCTCAATTACCTCCATCAATTTCGCGCCAAACCCCTCAAAGAAAAAAAAAATCAGCATCATCCCTGTAGTATCCCCCCCCTTATCTGTTAATAATCTTTTAATTATCTTGTTTATCTTGGCCAGTCGCCCAGAACCAATTTTCCTCTCCCCTCTTTCTCCATCCGATTTTCGTATACACCCACCATCCACCCTTCACCCCTTCCTTCTTTGCAGCCCCATCCTGTGCGGTATAATTGCCGCTTAAAATTCCACAGTGCGGCTGACGTTGCTTCCCATGACCCTCTAGCCCTCATTCCCTCAGTTGCCTCATACCGTTGCCCTCTAACTGCCGCACACTGTTGCGATATAGAAAAATTAATATGCATTATTCATGGAATGCACTTATGTGCTGTACCACCGGGCAGATGAGCTGGGGAATGAAGGGGTTGGGGGAGGGGGGAGGGGAGGAGGGAGAGGGTGTGGTGGAAATACTGGTGGAGAATACCGCGTGAAAACTCTTGTGGTACGGAAATGGCACTGGGGAATATGGTCAGTTCAGTAAACTGTAATGAAGGGGGCTCATTCGTTAAATGAGCGGCTGCCTTTGTGGAGGGGATGAGAGGGGGCTGTTTGGGGGTGGAGTTAGAGCCAGTGCACGCACACTGTGCATTATATATTTTGCGTGTGTTATTCTTTCGTTATCAGTCAGCTTCAACGTAAATTATTCTGTACGTGTACTTTGACGATAAATCATGCATGATTTGTGGTCATGGCTTCTCTCTTTTTTTTTTTTTTTCTTATTTTTTGAAAATCGTTTTTTGGCTCGCTGCGAACAGCCGTGGAATTCTCTAATGGGAAAATTTAGGATTGATTAGATTGAATTAAAAAAAAAACAGTTATCGGGGAATAGTGGAATTGATAATTAGAGTAGGACATTTGAGGGAAATTTGCGACAGAAATTTGGTATTTGAAATGAGATTAAATTTTTGTTTTGGGGGCGATCGTTGAGCATTTTGTGGAACACCTCGGGCGATCGTTCTCACACTTTTCAGAGTGCGGCATGGAAAATAAGAGATAAAATAGGTACAATAGAGTTGCCGTGCACAAGGATAAAACTACTAGGCTTGGGTGGATTGCCCTCGGGTTGCCATTTCCAAGCATCTTCTTACTACTTCAAAACACGTCACACTCCCATACGTGAATTTCAATATTTCTTCACGTGACGATGCACGGGATAAAGACATATTCTGTGTTCACCCTCACATACTGTAGTACTTGGGATACTCAAAGGAAAAACCATTCCATATTCTCGACTGAGTTGAGAATATGTATAACCACCTATCCACTTTATGCCGATAAGAATCGCAATATACGTATTTCTTTTCACGAAAAATATGAGATGACGGGAGCATTTTAGTCTGACCATTACCCGCGGTATCTACTCCTTCAGGAGTATTACGGCTGACGCCAGCTATATTTTACTACTTTTGAAATACAACAGAAGAAATAATTCCAGTGGGTTTTGAAAAATAGCTATTGGCCGCTATTGGAAAATAGCACTTGAAAATTCAAGTAAAACATTTTGAAATTATTTAACAATTTTTCATTGACAGCGATTTATTGTCCGGATTATTTTCATTGGGGAGTGAAATGCTATTGATAAAATGGGAAACTGGTCGATTCCATGAGCCATCTCTCGCCAGTCAATCGAATACCGAATTACCGGTAAATTCTCGAGCATAATTGATTTTTGGTATTTGTCTAAAGCCAACAGATAATGCGTAACACGCCGGTGAGATATTACTATGCATGTGGCATAACCTAGGCATTAGGAATCCGGTGGACCACTACAAGCTGTTACCGAATTAGTACAGCGCGATTTGACCATTGACCAACGTGAAATCGTCAGTGCGTGCAACCATTCCAGAAGGGTTACCGTTAAATAAATTATTCTGGCAAACGTAAACCCAATTCTGTTAGCCATGGGCTTTCCACTGAACTAATACGCTCTTCGGGTTGGATAACACCGACACTCAACTGCTCTGAACTCTAGGGAATTAATTCAATTGAATTAGCATAATATCGTCATTAAGTTTTGAAAAATGTCCGGATCAGAGACTCTCGGGATATTGTTTTTTTCTTTTTTGTTTTTTGTTTAATTGTGAATTATGAAGAAAAGCCACGGGTGGTGAAAAGTTTTTTTTATGTATTCTGTTTGCATAAGAAAACAGATTATTCATCTTGAAGTTTAATCATCGCGGTAATCCTTCTGGATGATTGATGGTAGTGTTGATGAATTGTAGATGAAGAAGGGAGGCTAGTTAGGAGACTTTGATATCGATGGGTAGAACTTTTGCTGCTATTTACCGAATGATTTCCGGAGTACCGAAGTACTCTGTTTAACTATCATTGACGCGCGACGATCTAGAATTCATTTATTTGCTATTCTTTATATGTTTATACCTGCAGTTGCAATGAATTTTTTTTTTATACCGTTGGAATATCCTGAATAATTATTCAACAACGGCGCGACGATTAATATTCATTGCTAACGAAAGATAATTTTCATTTACATTTCGCTTTAAAATCTGGGGGAAGTTGGATTTGCGAGAATTTAATCCACTCGAGTTTTGCCATATATTGGGCTTTTGTTAATTAACGGGGAAAATAATAATGGAAAGTTTGGGATATTTTAATACCTTGGCGACTAATTGATGCGATTTGGGGGGTGTTGGGTGTGATCGAGGAACGATTAAAATATTTATTCGGATTGATGGATGAGTCTTTGTTTGCCCGACGAGTACATGACTTTTACTACTCGGATAATAGTCCAACATTCGGATCTTCACGGACTTAATCCATCCAGGATTTATTTCCGGTTCAATCCTGGAGGTGTGCTTCCAAACCATCCGGTGGAGTAATTAAGTTAAAGCCCATCCTGTCCCTCTGAGAATAGTCTTCGTTCGAATCCCCAGTTACTGGTAAAAATAGAAAAGTCTTTCACTTTCCCCGGGAAAATTCACTCTCTCATCACTTTTTATTCTCTCCAATTGCTCCCGTATTTTTCTCCAAAAATTGTATACAAATGTGGAAAAAAAGAAAAATTCTCTCCATGCGAATAAAACAGTTTATTTATTTGAAATAAGCTGCAGTTGTACTCGGATTTGTCTGGAAAATTTTTCTCTGGGCGCAATTTGTATTCCTTCTAACAAAAGAAATATTTAATGGACTTTTTACTGCGTTGTTTCACCCGGGGTACACGATGCTCCTGGAACTTCCTGTAGCTCGGACGCCGGATATTTATGGCCATCCCACCGCTCTCATTGTTATTTCATTGACAGGGTAAAAGAGAAAAAATCGAAATGGCTATTTTTCACAATCTAAAAAAAAAAGGAGGAAAAAGAAAACATTTCATAAACCCACGATGCGTTGGTGGGGCTTAACGGCCCCTTCGTAGAATCCAAAATGGCACATTATCCCGGTGAGGATAATCTCACCTGCACGTTCCTACGCCATTTGTCTGATACGACCTCTATCTTCATTTTTTTACGAACTCCTAGGGCCAATATACCCCGTAAATATATTTATCTCCGGAGATTTTGTGGTGTACACTGGCGGAAAAAATTCCCAATCATCCGGTGAATCGTACCGTCCATTATTAATGCCCTTGAAATTCAATTCTTTCGTCAACAACATAAAATTCGATGAAACGCGATAATTATTCAAATAATTATAAAAAATTCGAGGGATTCAAATGAATTTTCTCCCTGTTTTTTTTTGGGGGGGTGAAGAATATTCTCTCTATCGATCCTCGGTTCTGTCATCGTTTTTTATTTATTTTTCGGGGTGCAATGAGAGTGCAGAAAAGGCCACAGATAATTTACGATAGGGATGATTACACATCCCATGCACCAATCTCAAATCTGCTCAATAGATCACAGATAATAGATGGAGTCATTGTATGCCAAGCAAAATCAATTCCATACGCTCTCACCAATACCGGTCAGACGACCAGTGAGTGGAGAATCTGGAGAACCGATGGTTTCCAATTCCCTTTTTCCGTCTGTGCACATTGGAATACCCCGAGGAGTCACTTCCGCTCCAACTTTTCAAGAAACGCGACCATGAGAAAAAAAAGGAATAAGTGAAAAAAAAAATGAATCACCCGACGTCTTCGATGGATTTCTTTTTCCTCATTTTTCTTCCCTCCGCCGCCTCTTCCCTCATCCGGTAATTATTCCCTCTCCTTTTATACTAGAATCTTCACCACCGGCGTCCCTATTATCTCATTCACCGAAAAAAAGGGAGTGGCAAAGGGAAAAAAAATGACAAGTAAAAAGAAATCAGCGATATTATATAATCCCACGGAGTGTGGCTCAACCCGGATAAAACCATTCCACTGAATTAATCATGTGATTGAATTTCCGACTTTGACGTTAATTAATTCGACGGATAGGAAAAAGTCATGACTCGTTGGTTTCTTCAATATTCGATTCGTCACCTATGCTTTTTACCGGTTTGAGTTATTCGCAGGAATTTTATTAATCAACCGCTCGGGTTTTTACCAGCGGTGGTAAAAGTTGAGGTAAAATTACCTCACAACTTTGACGTCACTCGGACTAAATCCCGTAAATGGAGTAATCAATAGTATTTTTTTGACCAGTGACTGCTGGCGTTAGGATTATGAAATTGGTTTTGACTTTGTGATTAAGTAATGAAAATTAAGCGAGGGCCTTTGAGAGATGTGGGAGTGATTGAGAATGGGATTTAGTGCGTTGATACTGCCATTAAAGGGCATTCTATTGCAGATATAAAAATATAAAGATATAAAAATAAAAATTATACTTTCAAATAGAATAAGTTTTGAAATAAAAGAAGTACGTATAGAAGTACAATAGATGCAACTCCGAGACGGTCATTTCGTAAAAGTCCATCAACAATTGCTCTCAATCTCATTCTCTCTTATCCTTGAGGCCCTTTACCCTACCACTTATTCACACCATGACTCATTAGCCCAACCCTGCGCTATATCACCCACACCCTCATCATCACAAGAAAGGCGCATCCTCCGTACGGTACCAATGGAGATCGTTAAAGTTACAACAGATCGGGTAGTGATTGGGGGTTACAGGGACATTGGAGGAGTATTGAAGCTGCAGATGATTGACGTGGGTTTTGGTTGTGCATTGACAGCACCAGCTGGAGACCAACCGCAATGTCTGACTCGAATTCGATATCCTTTTGGAAGACATCAACGAGTGCGCTGGTTTAATTATTTCAGTTGCCCATTCACTTCCGTATTATTCACATTAATAGCGAAAATGTCGAGTCCTTTTGCCCACCACTTCCTCTCCATAAAACAATCGTCAAATTTTGTTACCTTCCGAAGTCCATATAACTCGCAACGTCATAAGCGTAAATTGAATCAATCATGCATTTACCAAACTCGAATTAAGTGTCAATATTGCCGGTTTCTCTTCACTCTAAGGCCATTTTACTCTACCTCCGTATCCGGTATATTCGTGCATAGGTGGTAATAAAATTTTATGATCTTACTACGCAAAACTCCACTCTCCTCTCATACGCATGCGTAACGACGTGCATCGTAAAATGACGGTAGCATTGATGTAGGCAGTTGCATAATCAAATACCAAGTCTACGGTGCATTTATCGGTATCAAGGATGATGCTGTTGTTTCATTTAATTCATTTATCATTTTTTTTTGTTGGATATATTTGTCAAAATTCATGGAATTTTCATCTCGTTGGTATCTTGAGTATGAGTGGAGGCACTTGGATGAATTTTTATTAGTCCAATGGTTGGAAATTGCCCGGGTAATTGCAACTGTTAAAAATAATAACAGACGTCAAGTGATGAAAGCGTGAAATTATTCAGATTGGTAATTTCATAACAGTGGAACAACCTCAATGAGAAAAGATAGACGGTAACGTAGAGTTACACAGGAGAAATTGTACAGCTAATGAAGAATTGTTGAGATTAAATTTTACGATGATAATTGCTGAGAGCCAGTGCTTGTCTGCGTTTCCTCTTTTTTTTCATTTTTTTGTTGAATTTTTAAGAGCGATGATATAAAAAAAGGAGAGCACCTCTGTAATGGAAGGGGCTTTTCCGAATTATTTACCGCCTGTTTTTATCACTGTCGGTTTAAAATTTATCCGCTACTAGTTTAAATTATCCGCTGAATATTTAAAAAAAATTTGCCAATTTGTTAATAAACTTCAACGCTGGATATCTCTCGATAGAAAAGAATTTTCAATAGGGTTTATAATCCTCTCAATTTACCGCAAACTGTACAGAAACTCAACTCAACTCTACATTCCCCGAAAAACACCGGAATAGCATTAGAATGTGAAAATACAGTCAAGCCCCTGGCGTCAAATTCTCACCGAGAGTTGAAGAAAGTTCTCACATTTTCCCTGAATATTGAACGTACTTAACCCCTTCATTTTGTCTAGACCATTGAAAAATATGGCGGTTGAAACCACGAATTTCTTTTGAATGCAGTAGTACAGGCATTCCCCTACCGAAAATAATTGATGATTTCATCCGATGCTCATGCATTCAACATGTTCTCATACACGTTGGCCCCGAGGGTGGGTCACATGGTGAATTTTCCATTGTTTCCAACCCCGAGAATTTTCACTTACGATCATTGCCAATTGGTATTGCCACGGAGTATTGCCAATATCATTTTTGTATGGATGTTAATTGTTTTATGTATATCCTACATAACAATTTGGTGAGGTGCTTCATTCATATATTTTTTTTTTCTCGTTGACTCCTTCAACTACTGTTACTCCAAAAACTACCCAACAAATGTGATGTCGTACAATGGGCTCGTTCACTCGTACATATATGCGTTGACAGAAATAGAGAGTAGTGAAAAAGCATAGATGGTTGGGGGGAGTGAGTGTAAAATTTCATGCGGTTCACGGTTTTTCATCCTGCTACGGTGAAAAATAAAACTTCACGTTCTCTTTTCTCATTTCTCATGACCTTTTTTCGCCTCTTCATTCAGCACTTCGTTGTTTATTCGCCCGAGTAGTGCATGCCCGAATTTTTTTTAATGATGTTTTTTTCTTCTCTCTCTTTCTCTTTAAAAAAAAAAACATTCATTGTTTTTGGGCCATCGAGTATTTTTCAGTAAACAGGATAAATTGGATGGTTGAAGAATGCCAGGCATCTGGCGAATCGATCGCGAAGGAAGTCTAACGAGAAAGTAAAACTCGACAAAATTACGTGAGATCACTGGTGAAGGCGCGTCCCAGGCTCAACTCTCTTAATAATTAACGAAATCGTTTTCGAGACGCTTCGAAGGTATCGGGGGGAAGTACAAAGCTGAAGTAGGTAAAGAGAGAAAAAATAGAAGAGCAGAGGGGATAAAAGGTGGAAGTCAAAAGAAGTGAAGTAGGAAGGGCCCTAAGTTGTCGGTAAAATTGAATTTCTACTTTTGCCGGAAGATCTTGGATTTTTCATTCCATTTGTTTTTTTTTTTTTCCATCAATTTTCAGTGCCACTGAGCACGAGGAATGTTTTTACCTCTCAACTTGGAATCTAACTGATGGATAAAGAAAATGAGTGGTGAGAGTAGTCTTCCAATTAGGTCACCGGGATTTTACCGAGTTGGTGACGTTGCAGAACTAGAAGACGAGAAATGCCACATGATGAAGAAAATCAGTGAAGCGTTGAGGGAAGACAGAGGGTCTCTAATCACAAATCCACGTTGTCGCAATATATTCAGCAAGTGGAGGGCTGTGTTTATTTGAGATTAGGGTTCACGTTTCTCCAGTAGTATATTGTTATCCTTCTCCAGTGGATGGTAGTCTGCCTCCTTCACTACGGACAAATTGAACAGTGTCTGACTTGGCCGTTGGATTTTCAAGCACTATGAACTCGAACACGTTTCACGGCCAATTTCATCCTTGACTAGAGACGCCTCAATTAGCCACGATAATTGCAAGTGTGTGCGCTATCCAGACCCACTCTCTCTCCCTCTCTCCTCAACTCCATCCTCTACAGCCCCTATCCGCAAAACCCCAGACACGTGGAAATCCACGGAGATGAGGTACTCCAGAAAGTTTTCGAATTAATCCGTATTCAGGGTTGGATGTTCGGGGTGGGCTTTCTTGCTGGCCTTTTCAAACTTGTACACGTGGGTTTTAGGAGTGAAGAGGGTTGTTTGTTTGATGCAAAAAAAAAAAATAGTTTCTCTGGTGAAAAATTGGGAGTGAGTGTAGTATCCATTGTTTTCCAGGGTACATGGCTCTCAATTATGTCAGTCGTAGTCCTCAGTTTCTGATGCATACGACAATGTACCTGGGCCGGGCATTAAGCTGGTACTCCACCGTAACAGGCGTTAATACCTCGATCGTGCGTGTACCAAATGGCCGGCTTGTGAATCATGCACGATGTACCCGTTGTGCCTAGTGAGACGATCCTACTGAGGGGTGGGTTTTGGTGGGAAAGGTTAGGGGGAATGGGTGGAATCGAGAGGATCTGTGCCAACCTGGTTTGACACAATCCGTCCAACAGCATCACAACCTGTGTTGCTATCCCTCCCTCTGGCATACGTGTTTGCTTATCGTCCTGGATGATCCCTCGATAGACTTTGACGTGTCACTGTTTGGGAACAATTGTATGTGGTACTTTCACCAGGCATTCTAGGGCTTTTTTTTTTTAAATAATTCGAGTGGTGGTGGGTCAGGGTCGGAGGTCCTTGCACCAGTTCAGTTGTTCAGCTAGTATTATTCCATTGCTAGGAGTTGTTTCACTGTTGATTCGACAAGTGGGTCAGGCATGTTATTATTAAGTCGATGGTTGAAGGAGACTGCCAAGTGGAGGTAAAATTATTGAGCTACCGAGAATGCATATAACATCTCATGTGGAAAATGAAGGTGATGGGATAGAGTTCAGTTCGTTAGTCAATTCACTTGGGTGTGTGGGTATATAATTGAGTTGGGCCGTGGAAGTAAGAATTGAGTTATGGTGATTAGCAGCTGAGATGATGAGAGATCATCAAGTTTTGCCAGGAAAATTATTCAACGAACTGATACATTTTTTTTCTAGTTAGAAAAATAGAGGGGTGATTATGTAGTGTGAGTCGGTGCTTTAGTACTCCGGTAAATTTTCAAAACTACAAGTAGCTTGCGTAGGGAGGACTGGAGGTAATTTCAATATGCTTAGGTAACAAAGTTTATGGATGAGTGAAGGCGTAAGAAGTTCGCAACGAAAATCCAGCTTTCGGGAATTGTCTTGAGTATGTAATTCGTGTATTATGTCGTTTACTCGTGCTTTCAGAGTCAGAGTTGATGAAATTTTAATGAATATCTCGTTTAATCGTCTTGCTGAGGGTAAATGTGACAAGTTTCACATCGACAATGGCTTCAGTGAGTCTTCCTCTTTGAACTTATCGTTTTTTTTTTTTTTTCATTATTTTTATTTCCATTAATAACAATTAATCCCGGAGACAGTTTCACCACGAAAATCTTTTGTTCTCACGAGACCGAGCTGCACCATGAAATCCGTTTTAGAGATAGCAAACTGGTCCATTGGGATTGCTTTTTACTCCAACCACTGGTCTTGTACTTTTTTTTTCTCTCTCTCTCTCTCTCTCTCTCTCTTTCTCTCTGTCTCTCTCTCTGAACGACGAAAGACCCAGCATGTCTACCAACGGACTCACTGAACCGTGAACCTAATGTAGTGGGAGTATAAACTCTGCCAGGGGAAGCAAGAAACCCAACAAACCCCACCACGTCATCGTGTTCTACCTTGGACACGTACATGTGTATTCTCGAGTCAAGTGTTGGACACTTGAAGCAAGTAGTATCCCTCGACTGAGGAATATGCGTAGTTGCTTGGTATACCAGAGGCAACGGTTAACCGAGATAAACACCTCATAATTGTGGAGTTGTCTTTAGCAATGGTGAAGTTGATGAGGCAGGAGTGCAATAGGGTTTGAGGATCTCCTTGACGAGCATTAAGAACACCTCAGTCTGGGGGATTCCATTCATAATGCGGTACCGATGAACCGAGCAGACGAACCGATTCACCACCATAGAAATACTTTACAACTGTAGAAGTACCGCGATTATCACTGGGTATTCTTAACCGTTTCATTCAATGACCATTTGTCATTGGTAAATCGAGGGTTTTAGAATTACTGACGTAAATTTAACAGTAAATTCCCTTGGAGGTAAAGCTTTTTCATTGAGAGCCATCATTAAAAGAGCGATCGTCAAAAGGAATGGTTCGTAATTATCGGTCTTGATGTCTTTCAACGAAATCTATTCATCGCTTTATAGTAGAGCACGAAGTAGATGCTTCATCAATATCATCATGAATGTTTCTTTCATCCCTTTTTAGGGGTGTCGATTCAATTAGTTAGTACCTTGAAAAGACCAATACTACCGTTAAATTAAGTCACAGTTTGACTCAGTTATACTTCTGCTGAGTGCCCAAGGGGCTAATGGATTGGTGTGCATGGTCTGGGGAAATGAAAAAAAAAAAAAAAAGAAGGGTATCGAAGTGTCAGACATTACCAAAGAGCATCGGTCTCTCTTTATCGCTCTCTTTCTCCACTTCTTTTTGCCCATCTGCCGGATTAACTCAGTCAGCTGAAAATTTAATACTTTCGTTATCGAGAAATCGATCCCACATACACTAGAATTGAATATTCTCTTAACCAATGACTCAATTATCGAAACACGTTGCAACGGGAGTGAATGAGAAAGTTGTTACTGTTGGGCTCTCGTTGGGGTAACGTAGTCCATTTGGACTAATGGATTAGCTGCGCTCTCACTATTTTCTAAAAATGCATAGACCAATGTCTCCATCGTTTGATTAGAGTGTACGTATTTATCACTTGAAAATGTTGCAACTTAGAGGGTATAACAAAATTCAGTTTAATGCTATCATCTGTCTCTTTCTGTCTTTCACACTCTCATTCGGATGTATTACTCGCACAGGCCTCGTGGGGTAACATGTAATTCCCCCAGTGGACTAGAGTGATGTATCGACTGTCTCGAGTCATTACGGAAAGAGGATTTCCGAGTGGACTCCTTAACCAAGTCTGAGAGAGTGAAAAGTATTCCTCGGATTTCTCAATGTATTCGGCTCGTGAAGATTGACGAGGTACACCCTCACTCAGTTAGGGTAATGTTGATAAATATTTCTCAGGGTCATTGTAGTTGGATTGCAAGTGTGAATATTTCACAATCTTCAAGATTTATCGAGTGTTATTCCCTCGGGATACGCCTCTTCTCCTCGTATTTTTCTTTCCTCTTCTCGTCTATTAACAAGACTCTTCATTTTTTACAAGTATTTATGATCTGTGAACAGCTAATTACTCGAAATTGGTCGGTCGTTTTTTCTTCTGCATTACAAAAATATTTCAAATATTTTGTAACTTGAAGCTTTTAGGCATTCAGTGTAGAAATATATGACGGGATCATAGACTTTTTTTTTCGTGTTCATTAATGGGAATATTCACGCATGAGATAATTCACGAAACATTTCAATCCGCAGTAAATATTAGCTCGAGTTTGATGTAGATTTGGGTATGGAGCGGCAAATACCCGAGATATTGACCATCTCCGGATGAGTCAGTCTATGGTACTCCGTACGTCTCCTCTCAAGGAATTATCGCCTCGTAGAGACAGCGTACACAGTTATCCTCAATGCACGTTAAATATATATGTACACGGGATATAGATACATCAGGGGATGTGTATACAGGCGGGTTTCTGTGGCCTCGTATATTTAGCAGGATGTCAGTACTTTGTCTGACCGAATGAATGGGTATACCACTGGCAGTGGCACCGGATGTTGGTGGCTACCTACCTACGAGACCAACAGGGCCTTTTACCTCTACCAGCAATAAAGGACAAGCGAGGAGTGTTATCCCGAACATTATACTTGTGTGTACAGCTGAGCTGGGGAAGGACGCTTGAACTGCGGTTGTGCGTGGATTAATATATATATATACGGATATGTTAACATTATCCTAAATTATTACTAGGTTTTTAATACTCCAGGGTAGCCTCGGAGGCTCGTACAAATTAACTATAACCAATATTTGGTGAAAAAATTGAAAAACTACCTGCGAATAGCTAATTACTCGAGATTGGTCGATTTTTTCTCCTTCAGCGGTAGAAAAGTCTTCTAAGTACTTCGTAACTTGAAGTTTTTCAGCGTTCGATCTAAAAAAATAGTGCGATCGTGAATTTTTTTTTTTGTGTTCAGTAATGGAAATTTTTTTCCCCCGAATTTTTTGCCCGCGGATTGCACTTGAACTTTTCCGGGAAAATTAATCTGGAAATACTTGAGTATTTAGCCCCATACACTCGTACAGGTTCATTTAGAAGCATACTCAACTCCAGTGGCAACCATTCCGTCTGTTTTCTATTCTCATCCTACGAATTTAATAATGGAATTTTCACCATCAGGGTGATATTTTGTTGGGACAAAAGTGAACCAATTCCCCGAGAAATTTCACTCATTTTCCATCCCTGTTCATCGCCACCATCCTCTTAACATCGTATATACTAGAAACGCGACAGAATAAATCCCTTTTCCCTTGCCGTAACAAGATCGTACGACATGCTCACCCAGATTGCACTTCGTGACGAATTTTCAGGCTGTTCGTGTACGCATTCATCGTGCGCCTTGATCTTTGTTTTTTTTTTTCCTCGGGTCTTTTATATCTTCATTGGGCACTGTAATCTCCGTAAATTTACCACGGGCAGATTGCATCCATACGAATTCACTCGCTCGCACTTCTTACCCTACGAGATCGTCAGCGCGTTCATTCGGAATTAAAAAAAACTTTTCGGCACGGTTTAGCGAAATAAAAATTTATAACTTTAAATATTTCAAACAGTTGTTTCACCTCTCAATATTTTGATGTGCGTTATTCATGAGTAAAAATTGCCAAGTTGATATGATGGACGTTTTGCGGCGAGAGACAAATCGATAACGCAAATACCTCATCCTTATTTTAACTCGTAATTTCCCTTGCAAATTATGTTGATTTTTGAATGACAAATTAACACAGAAATTTAGCATTTACGAATAATATAATGGTGTGGAAGTTGTTGGCCATTTGAAACTGGCGTGTTCGTGCATAACAGGAGGTCTCACCGGGCAGTTTATCGTCAAGTGACTCGATGTTCCTCGCGTGTGTGAATGTTCACGAGTGGCCCCTATCCCTTCTCCCAAACCTAGCGCTACATAATCGTGCATAATAATTATGGTACGTCATCAATTAGCGTACGGCCGTTGACATTAATACGGGTGGTGTACGGGGGTGTGCTAACCACGATGGATCTTTGCGGTTTGGTACTATGAATGCAAGCGAGATGAAATATTCAGCTCGGGGGCTAATTCAATAGTTTTCATTAAAATTAATAATTATTAGGGTGTGCATTCAGCGGAATATTTCCATTGACCGATCATATTTTTGGGGTTGAGAGAAGAATTGTTGAAGTCCCTTTGTCCTTTTTTTTTTAGTTTTTTAAAGTAAAAAAATTATCTATCGTATATTCTCATGAGGTAGAGTGTAAAAACGGGAGCACATGCAGGTGTTTAATGCAAAAGTGGAATGGCAATGGACGATGGTGTGGTATGGGTGATGGTGGAGACCTATGGACATCGTCCTGTGAGGTTCCTCCCAGGGGGTGGGGTGGGTAATAATTTATGGACGTCGGCGTTGGTAGCCACAAGTAAGGTAACAGATTGGCTGTGTCACAGTGTTGGGTAAGGACGTAGGGATTAACAGGGGTGACTCCAGGATGATTTAAATCACTTGGGGGTACCGGGTTTGTCCCTTGGACCGTCCAGTGAGTCAAATTTTCTCAATCCTCCTTTACGGGAATTATTTGAAAATTCTATTGCACAAGCGCTTCGCTTGGTGAATTACTGTTCGTATTTTGGGGTTTATTACTGGAAGCGTAAATTTCCTGGTGGTTAAATTTTAAGACGTTGTCGGTGTGGAGGATATAAACGGCGAATAGTCGGTTTTTTTTACGGGGAATTTCGTCTATACGACGGATGAATTAATGCTCCTGGGGTGAATGGCGGGTGAAAAATGGGATCGCGACTGCAAGTGGTTGGAAGTTTTTGAGATTATGGTGTCATCGGAGGACTTGGAATATTTTTGCCAATTTTAAAGGGGATGGACGAGGAAGGTAGTCTCTTTTACGATTCCCTCAGGAGTGATACGAGGTATTTTCGAGGTATTCTTCTTTAAGGTTTCTCTGGTTATCAATTAGTGTGTGGAGTGAAAAAATTTACAGCTACCATTATTTATTTTTTTCTTCGTTTTTGTCTTCGTTTTGAAAAAATTTTGGGCAAAAATTGGTGCGTTAAAATGTGTTGTGTCTGGTGGATTAGGGATTCCTCTCTCGAGACTTTTCAATAATTAATGAATAATACCAGTTGGGTGTGAATTAATCTGGGTAACTTTCTTGTCCTTGGGTATTTGGAGAATGGGCTTGAGAGAAAGTCTGCATTTTGTGTGTAGATGTGTCTCATCCTGAGGGCGAAAGTTCCGAAAGTGACAAACTTTTACGGGGCTTTTTCGGTGCCTCCGGCTGTGAGGGGATGTCTCGTTCTCTTGTACCTCGCTTCGGTAATGAGGAAAAACAAAAAGGGGAGGATAAAATAAGGGGGTGGAAGAGAAAAAATAATAATAATAAAATACCATCGCGTCTGACGATACCGCAGGCTGACGCGCGGCCACGCTTTTTTCGCCTCGTTTCTCAGACCGTCAATTCCCAACAGCTTTTTTCTTTTTCCTCCTCCTCTTTATTCTTCTCTCATTTTTCCAAGGGAATATAAGAACATCAAAACAGGACAAGGGGAATAACTTTTTTACCTTGTTAACCTTTTTATTTTGGGAACTGGACTTCTCCGTTTTCTTTTTTTTTTTTCTCCCCCTTCAGTTTTTTTCACTTTTACGTAATGACGAATGAAATGAAAATACGTTTTACGATTTGGATTAATGCTGGTTTAATGATTCAGGCGCACGCAACGTTAATTAAAATTTTATCAGCCCACCCCTCTGGCTGTTATTTAATTATTCAACGTGCCATTACGTAGCGTATCAAATATTAATTGGTGTTTTCAAAGTTTAATGATGAATGTGATCAAAGTTTACGGGAATGGTAGGAGTGGATAATTGCATTCGATTTATCTTGGCTATTGGCTGAATCTAAGGGACAGGTTGACTTGAGTCAGTTGGAAAATTCAGTAGTATCTTTTTTTTTTCTTTGGAAGAAATGCAGAGCATTTCGATGGATTCAACTGCATTCGGTATTCAATGAGGGGCTTTGAAACAGGATGGACAAGGGGAGTGGGGTGTGGTAGTAGAGAATACTCAACAAACGTAAATTGCCAGGAAGTATGCAATGAACATACTGGGATTCGACGAAGGCCTCCAACCTTCCTGCCCCTGACAACCAGGAAAACTTGCCGCTGGTGGTTAGAGCTGTATTGCCCATCGGAACTTCCTAATTCATTGTTGGCCTTTCCTTGTTCTGGGATTGAATTCTGAGGAAACTACGGGAAAAGCTTGTAACTGTTTTATCAGGTTGGGGAGTGAAGAGAATGTAGCAATCAAAATCTGATGGATCGCTGTATTGTTGGATATAACTTTTGGAATTGGTCATTGTTTTCGTTTTAGTGCAGGCTGAATCGATGAAATTTCTCACCGTTCGTCAACCATTCGCGCGTTGAAATAATTTTCAGTTGAGGGTAATAAATAAATAATTCCAATGAGGCACTTCTACTCCCGTTTTATTGGATGATTTATTAAAATGCCAATGACAGTGTTGCTAGGCGATGAGGAAAGAGCACGAGAAGTTGGTATTATTCTTACTCTTCATTTATCTCCAGTTGTTTCATGACTCGTGACAAATGTTGTAATCGTGCGTCAGCTGTAATTACACTTTATTCTGGACTTGATGATGGCTCGGTGTATTATGTTTAATTGACGGAGACTGTTATGCAGATATTTATGGAGGCTGTGAGAGAATTGGATGACGAGATGTCGGCGGGGAATACTTTTATTTATACTTTTTTTTTTCTCTCTTTCTCCATCGTGAGAATTATTATTTTGCATTCTGAATTCATAGCTCTATTTCTCTTTATGCGATACACGGAATATGGTTTACGATTGGTTGTAAATAATAGTGGAGCTGAATCTTTATGATGTAGTGGAGTCCAACAAATCATGGGGAATCGGAATTTTTATGTAAGGCGGAGTTTGTCGCCCATCAAACATGAAAATATCTGGGATGTAAAGAGAATTTTGCTTGATACATGGCAAATATTGAAGGGTAAGGGGAGAATGACGAATGTTTGTCGAGTGTAAACAGTGGGTCATACGAATTCCAGTATGATGTGTCGAACTGGATCAAAATAATCCGAAAACAATGGAAAATATTAAAAATATCAGGGATTTTTATACTGAATTCCATGGATTTGTCACGAGCACCACTTTTCAATCCGGGAAATTGATGTTCAGCTCGAGTTTGAAATTATGACAGTTGACAATAACTTGGGAGCATACGGTGAAACTGAAAGAGGGACATTCGATAGTCGAGTGGATGAATGAGTGGATAAGCCGATTATTATTCACAGCAAAAATATTCTCAGTGGATTTTGAACACCTGGAAATAATAGGGCAATTGTGGATTTTCTCAATGATGGGACACGTCGAGTTTAAATTGTCGTGGCATTTCGACGGCTATTTGTCATTGGTATTCCATAAGAAAAAAATAATAATTGCTGTACGTGTGGTGGATTATTTCCGAGGTTGAAATAAATGCCTTCCTTTCGTCGGTGGGGAATGAAAAAAAATGGGTGACAGTCTTCCAGGCGAAAACAAATTGCCTTCCCATTCACATTATTTGACTAGACATTTTCACAAGGTGAACAAAGGGGGAAAAAATTGAATGAAGTGTAGGAAGAAAGTAGATTTCAAAGAGGATTGAGTGACAAGGGGCCACACGAGTGGAGTTAACTGTCCAGGGGTTTAGGCTAGAGTGAAAAAGTTGTGAATTTTCTCTCATCCGTGGCCTTGTAATGAGGGAGTGGGTCCTGTTTCAGGGCTTCCTAGTTATTAATTTTGTCGCAGGAGAGTTAGAGAACAAGATCTCCAACTCATTGCCTTTCCTTCATATATATATATATATATATATATATATTTTTCTCTAGCTTCTTTCATTTGCATCGCGTTTCCTCTGGTAGCAGACGGGACTCCTTGACAATGTGACTGGAAATCCTTTGAAATATCACTCCCCCACACACGAGCTCCTCGACAAAATTCATCCCGATGAGTTTACGAGATTTCTTTTGCCACTTCCCTCTAGTCAGATTTCACCGTAAACTTTGATCAGTGGAATTGCTATGGGGATGCGCTCTCTAACACCATAAATCTACCACCTCGAAACCCCTCGTTTGTACCATCAAACCCATCGCACTCGGGCTCTGAGTGTATTCCCTCATTAAACGTCAGTCTTGTAAAAGCTGTACTGGCTTCTCCCTTTGAAATTTTTCCACCCCTCGGCAGGGTGATTTTTTTTTTCTCTATCTCTCCACTTTCTATCTCACCTTTTTTTTTTTCGAGAGGGTAAAAAATCACTCAAACACTTCTACAACGCTCGACCTAACGGGTTATGTGTCACACATACGTCGACGATGATTAACCGTAGGTTTGTATCTCGTATTCATTCACACGAGAGATTTATATCCAGGTACTCGTACCCGATCATCCGTCTACCGCACGTCAATTTTCTCGTCGTAAATTAGAGGTTAAAGGCACTTTGTCATCGGTGGGGAACAACTATGGATGGGTCGTGATGACGATAAAAAATTTGAAAATAAAAAAAAAAGTTGAAGTAAAATTTTCCATGGGGTGAAAACGAAGGGAGAAAAATATGTGTTTTCGTGTATCACCCGGACGCAGGTGGACGTTAAATGGGTCCCGGTGATATATACACTTGGTGTTATAAAATATCATGTTTAATTTGGGGTGGGGATGAAGCCGGTTAATTGTACGGACAAATGAATCAGGTCTAATGACCATGGGAGTTGAGTGTCAGATAGTTTTTGCTCTTATGGGGAGGTGAGCAGCTGGTGGACGAGTAAAATTGTTATGAATGTGATTATCAGGCATTCATCAGGTGTCACTCGATTTCCCGGTGGATCTGTCCTCTGGAATATCCTCTTTTATTCGGGTTAACAGAAGATTCATATTTTATCGTGAAGTAGGTGCTTACAGGTTGATGACAATAACGAAATCCGATTTTTCACAAGATATACGATATGATATGTATTATATCTCTAAGATCGTATGCACCCAACCTATAATCAAAAATCGATTGTAACAGATCCGATAAGCGATTCTCGTGCATTGAAGTTGTACGAGCAAATCCACGGATCATATACTTCTGATGCTCTTGATACGTTGTAAATCCTCACTCTAATGGGCAAGGCTTTTCGATTCTTTCACGGATTAGGTCGCTATCCCCGAGTCAAAGAATTAACAGAAGATGTGATTTGGCGAGACAACAGAATCATTAGAATCGATTTTCTACTGGCTGTTCTGTGGGTGGGGAGGTGTTCAGTTGATAAATTCTCATGGAACAATTATTAAAACAAGTTGATAGGTTCACTTTCAAATTAAAGAGTGCGTACACCGAATTCTTTTGACAAATATAAAAATTGAAATATCTCGAAAACTTTGTAGGAACGCATTTCAAATTTTTGGGAATCAATTTACTTGTTCTTTTTTCTTTTTTTTAATTGACCATTAATTGACCGTCCGCACAACACACTTGGCCCTCAAACTTCATATTTATCGAACTTCGAGAATCGAAAAATTGAACGATTACAATGCTCCTATTCGGAAGCAAAAATGTGCAATTGATCGGGGAGAAATGAACAATTTCGCTATTTCTCATTTCTCGCTATTAGTTGCGTGACGCGTGAATAATAGACTGGAATCATTCTAATTGCATCAATTTTAGGGACATTAACTGGAAGTAGAGTGTCGGATATATCATGCAAACTACTCCGTGGAAAATGGAGGTTGTAACATGCAGATCCGGTGAAATACTGTCATTATGAGAAGCATTATGTGACAGATGTCAAGATGAAATTGTTTGTTAGTAACTGATGTATTTATTTGAGATAGCAACTACTAGTCCGGGATAGTTTTACATCGGATTTATGCGGAAATAGGGACTCCCACACAATTCGAAAAAATTTCGCAATATGTCAAACTTTTTCACGATGATATGCATAACCGGAGGTGCGGTCGAGTGGTTAAATCCGCGGTTTTTCTGTAAACCACTTTTCCACTTCCCCTTCATCATGAGGAATCATCGTTTTCCTCGCACTCTCAACCATTTTTATTTCCCAACAACGAATAAAAGCCTTCTGTGTATCCATCGACGCATTTTCCTCGCTGTAATCCGAGAAAAAAAAAAAGCTGTCTGACCTAGAATCGGCTAATGGTCCGTAAACCTGGGGAATAAAAGTTGATTTGGAAATGCAGTGGACCTCAATCCATTTGGAGGGAATGTTTCCATTTTTTTGCCCTCCATTTTCTCGAATGTATCGGCGAGAAGCAGAAAATATTATTCAATGGTATTGGTCAAATGGGGCAAGAAGAGGTGTTTCGATTTCATCAAATCCATTAACAAAAATAATAGTTGAGGGGGATGGATGTACTTGTTCACCCCTCGGGAAATTTTTCATCGATTCATTTGAATATTTGACGTGGATGTTATATTTCAAACACTGGGAGGATCCTTCTATCGCAATTACAGGTCACATTATTGGCAGAAATGGCAGGCAATTGCCGGGGCTCCACCAATTTGCAGTCACAATTAATCTGCTGATTATTATCAATGCTGTCGGGCATGTTATACATTCGGAATAGACAAACACCGGTATCTGCGTTAGTCCAGTATTTGTTGGGGGGTGAAAAAATCATTGGCAATGAAACAAATGTTGGTTACAGTGGTCAGTTTGTGTGCTCTCATGGCGTTAATTACATTGAAAATTCCTAACAAATGTTTCAGAAATAATGACGATTTTTTATTTTTTTGTTTTATCGAACGGTGGTAGTATTCGTGTGCCATTAATTTCTGATTTATAACGGTGGGAATGAACATTATGCTAATATAATGGTGAAAATATGACTGAAATTTTCCCAACATTTCGATACAAGCTTAACCCGTTGACCTTTCAGCTTCAGGCTTCGTTAATTCACGTCACGTCTCGAGTACGGGGAATTATTGATTCTCGTCTCAGCAAAACGCTCAGCGAAGGGATACATATATACAATGTTGTACATGGTGTGGGGTGGAGAGGGATGTAATAAAGCGCGATATACGAGTTGATCGGAGTCCCGTACTTTTTGGATGAAAAATTGGATCTAAAGGAGAAATTGCTCCAACGAAGATCTTAATTATAATTTTCGCATTTATGGGTTTTTTTTACGGAGGGGAATAAACGAAGATTGATGAATCCGATATGATAGTACCTCAAGATTATTAACTTAACGGTGAAGGGGTATAAAGGGTGGTATTTATTATAAAGAAAATGAATCTCTTGGATTGAGAGATTTTGAAATAATGGATTAAAATAGATTGAATTGTAAATGTAAAATCATTCGAAATTCAACATTATGTAGAATTTGATAGCAATTTGAGGATGGGAGGGCACTAGGGTCGTGAAACTTTGAAAAGAGCCGAGTGGAAATTTTGTGAGGCACACGTTTGGAAAGGATTCCAGTCGTTTACGAGTTAAAGTAGTCGGGGTTATACCGGAGAAAGGGGGGATTTTAGATCCGGTGATCCCAGAACGACGAATGTTCAGTTTAACGTTGAGCCCCGAGGCCAATCCTCCCTCAGACACTTACAGAACCTTATACGGATGGATATTTCCCGCGATCGAGAGTAATGGCAACAGTGACGGTGGTTGGGGGTAATCTTTTCAATGTTACTGCAGTCCAACGGAATACTTATGAAATTTTTATTTATTTATTTATTGATGGCGTTGCCTGTTGATCTCATACACGAAAAATGGGTGACAACAACTACCAAGAGCAAATTAAATCCAAATATCCACCTGTATGTATGGAATTTTAAACGCAAATTGATAAATCGAGCTCGCAAAAACCCATGGGGCTTTTATTCTCGGTGCCCTCCTACCCCCCCTTTTTTACCCACCCCTACGGCAAGCGTCACAAATATTGCGCGTGACAGTGTAGGATTTTACCATTCGTTTGGTATTGGTTCGCTGGGTTATGTGCAGAATATTCGAAATATACCTATGGCTCAGGGTATTTCGCGTAAGCTATGTATATCCCTTGGTACAGCCGTATAGTTTATACCAATCTAATCCCTTTCCTCCGTAATTTTTTACCCTCAATTTTTTGTTTTTTGTTTTTTTTTTTCTCTTTTTTTCAAACCCCCGTATCCACGGAGTTATATCCTTACTCTATTTCTATTTCGTTTCTTTCTCTTTTCTACCTTCTGGTGTGTATCAACCGAGACCGGAGGTATAAGCCTTTCCCTCCTGCCCTCTAACCCCAATGGCTTCTGTGAAAACGACGGAATAAAACGAGAAACGACGCGACCAAATACCGTGAGTTACATCGGAGTTCGTGCCAGTGGTAGTACTTTTTGAATTGAGATATTTTTTCGATTGATAGATATCGATAATTCAGTCGTTGTCGTAGGTTTTGTCACGGATTTTGGTTCGTCGCTCGAGGGAAATTAGAGGTTTAAATTGTGTATTGGTTGGTTTATCCGATAGTAGATGAAACGATTTGGGGACAAAATTGCTATCTCAATTGTCGTGTTTGCGAATTGATAAGAAAATTCTCCCATCTTTTTCCACGCCATTCAATTTTCTCCCATCCAAGGATCATACGGTATAAGATGAAACAGGTCATCCAAAGGCAAATTTCATCCGCTACAGAGCTTATACATACGTTGGATCGGGTCATCAAAGCATCCACAATATAACAGGTCGCATATTCACAATAGCTTGGCAAACAGGGCTGTCGATAAAAAAAAAAAATGGAAGAAAAAGGGAAAATAGTGGAAGAAAAATTGAAGAGGGAGAACGCCCGGGGAATATTCCCCAGTGATCAATCATTCGTTGAAAAATTTTCAGTGTCTCATTAATTATTGGGTGTTGTCTGGGTGATTTTGTGTGGATATTTCAATGCCTCGGTTAGATAACAAGAGTGCGAGACGGTTTAAATTATTATATCAAACATGGTAAAGGGATCGTAGATTGTTGGTACGATTTGCACAGTAGCGTCAATCATGCTGGGTTATACTGATTGGTGGTATCCATGGAGACGGGTTGAATCGTCAGAATTCACTGATAATTCGACTGGTGGAAATCCAGGGTAACCCTGGGATTGTGATATTCCAGGGTGCTTTGGCAATCGAGGAGCCATCACTTATGTAACACTGCATTATGCACTTGCTCATCATTTCCCAGCGGACTCTCGTTGTAGTAAAGCTTCTGACTACCTTCCAACTCTGTTGACTCTATATATTTCTACCCTCCTCTTAATACCACGTGCTGGATTACTGTGCTCCAGCCACTCACCAGCAAGCTTGATGAAAATTCCATGGACTAAAGCCCTTTACGAAAGGGATCACTCTTGTATAAGAGATGAACTGGATCTCATCAGTTGCGTTAATGTATATTATATGCTAAATAATTTCACGTGTGTTATTACACACCGGGAATGTTATGAGACGGTGTCTTGTTATTCTGATTGTTCCAAGTCGAGTTGTTTCATGAGTTTTTTAATTAAATTCCAACTGTCTGTGTTATAAATATCTTGGTGAATTTAATGGATGGAATTATGCGTGGTAGTTTTTTCATCGTGGACTTTTATTTTTTTGCTGGCTCAGGGAAATGAAGAAAATTTTTTGACAGGGAGTTGTTAAGTTTTGTTGCAAGTGTCGTTAGCATATGCTTTTGGAGAATTGTGAAATATATCGGAGAGAAGTGGTAATAAAGTAGAGGGATTTTCTGATTGTCACGGGTTACTATTGAATTTTAATTGGAAAAAGCACGAGTTCGTGATTCATTACACCGAATGAAATATACATTGTGTACAATCGAAGGGTCTTGATACCTTGAATTTATAGACCGCCAGTCGTTTCGCAGCGATTACACAAATTGCACTGTATTTCACTGTAGAAAATCTTGTTTACTCTTGCTATTGAGTTGTCCACACAGTACAACCGAGAGACCCAAGTAAAAACAGTGCGCTCTCGTAGTTTGAGTAAATAAAATTCACGGAGTAAAAGTTCTCAGAAAAATCTTGGAAAATGGTAAAATTTAAAAGGAAATGCAAACAAAGTTGAAAATGAAATGAAAAGAGGGGATTCAGCCGATGGCATTGGACATTGGATGCTGGTGGAGAAGGTGGAATAGGGAAAATTGAACTGGTACTAGCCAGTTTGAAAACTCACAAATACCAAACAAGAAATACCGCAAATATGATATTTTATGTATATTTCTATTTTATCTGTAGTTGGGGTCTTTTGTTTCTCGTTCAGTGACAAGTCTACCAACTCCTTTATGTGGGTGTACGTGGAATAGTAGTGGAGCGTTGACTAGGGATGGTAGATAAAAAAAAAAGGGTATATAGAGTGTGAGGGTAGTTGGGGGGACAAAACAACTTGCACCCGTGTCACTTTGCCGCTTCTATCTTGGAATACCGTCGCGCACTACTTGCGTTGGCAAACACGGCTAGGGCTTTACAAGCTCTACATTTTTTTTTCTTCTACCACTGACGTGGCAAGTATAAAAAGAAATTCCTCGGGAGGCAAAAAAAAAAAGGACTGGCCTCTTCCCCTCAACGAGACGCGACAGCATTAATGCCGGTCTGTTTGGTATCAGATGGATATTGGTGGGTGAAATTGAGAAAAAATGTCAACACTTTTCTGATCAAATTCACTCAACCCATTGACCATCTTATCCCATAACATTGCGTCATCCATTCGTAGGGCTTATGCAATATTGTTCTTACAGTCAAATATATTATTCACTGGGTGATGAAGTAGCTTGTGAAGTAGCTACGGGATAACTCATCCTCATTTCGCAAGTGTCTGGGCTCTCATGGTGTGAATACTGAAATCCACGGTGTTCCTCGGTGTTACTTTTCCATCGGCTTACTCTCAAATTGCCAAACGATGTTGGTACGTCAAGCTAAAATGAAAAATCACGTGCAAAGTACCACTCTACTATCGCGTTGATCTCCATTTGCGACCTCTAAAAGGCTGACATTCTTTCACCCGTTGCACCATGATTCGACAACTTTATACTTTTCATTCTGATTAAAGGTGGGGGATTTTTTGTCTCATCCTCTCTAAACAGAAAATACTCTCTTATGTTTATACGTTGTCGTGTCGTTTACCTCGCAGTATGGAATCGACCGATGATGGAGTGAGTGCATGGTGTTTCCTCATCGGATAATTGGTGCGTTCTCATGGTTAATTGTTAACGCTTGAATCGCAATATTGTCATGAATGTCTCGTCACTCCACCACAAAAACTGTCGTTCATCGTTGGTAATATTAAGGGGAATAGTAGAGGGAATAAAAAAGATTGTTTGTCTGGTAATTGACGCTCGTTAGCGATACTAACTGCTTTCAGAATTGGTGCTATTCATGCGGATAGAGGGATAATTTGAATGATACAGCCCTATTCAGGCATGACGACTATTCGGCTTTCTCGGAAATAGCCTGTTATCAAATTATTCACATTTTCAAAAGCGGTAGAACAAAAAATGGATTGACAAAATAGGGGAATTGGGTGGAAATAGAAAATTGGCAGTCAGTGATGTGGAGTTGAGTAATTAGAATGCCTCATGAGCAAATCTAGTCACGCGTCTACTAATCTCGCGGGCTAATTAATTACTGAGTTATCGCCCAGTGACTAACCCTCGGAGGGATAGGTTAGCTATCCCAAGTACGTTATTCTACTAACCACCTCCCAGTGTCTGATACACCCATTCTACCAACCCTGGCTGACGTAACTTGATTGGTCTGATCCCCAGTATCATGTCTATAATAACAATCTCCTTTGGTGTATCAAATTTCGCTCGGCATTCAGAACTGAATAAATTAATAGTATCCGGTGCACTGGAGTGCTCCAAGATGGTGTTCATTATTGAATTCAGCATGAATTCAAGATGATTGGGTCCTTCGCTCAATTGCCTGATGATAAATACATTCATACTTGAGTTGGTTGATTAATGAGCTCACAATGGACATCTCAATTGAATTTATTAATGAAGGGATGTATCTCGGAATGGATTCTCACTTCGTCATTTCACATTGGGAATCCCGGATAATTGAATAGCGAGGGTTATTTGGTTTAGGCTGAATGTAGAAATTGGTAATCCTGCTTTGCTGAATCATAATATCGTCATTAGTGATACAGGATCATCCCTAAATACCGTGTAATGATTAAGGAGATTTAAGTGGAATTTACAGACGTGTTGGGGTAACGCGGTATAATAACAAAAGACTTGAAGAGATGAAAATGCATTATCTAATGATGCAATCATCCCGAGGTATTCACCAACAAAATTTCCATATCCTTGTGAATCAGTAATAACGCTTATGAAATTTGATTGCACGATTTATCATGGGCTTTTCGAAAGTCACGTATTCAGTATTGCATGTGTGTTAATCACGCTCTGGCCTTTTGATAACATTTTCAAGGCTCCACCATTTATACAACTATCAACACAGTTTTAATAGCCCTTATTCAAAAATCCGTGGAATGAAATGGTTAAATGTATAATCAATGGCTCTCTGCGTCCATTCGTACAGTGCAATTGATTTTGAAAAAAATGTATTGAATCATAACGTCACGTGCGGATGACTTGTTTTGTTTCACTTGATGAAACTCTATGCGAGGAAAATCCAGTTGGCCATTCTCATTTGATGATCACTCCCACTGTTCGTTCACAACTTGCATTCTAAATCACCAAATTATAAACGCATAATTGATTACACACACATCCGTGGATCGTACTAATGCATTGAATAATTTGTTAATAATAGGCTTGCGAATGAATTGTGAATGACCATTGGATTGGTTATCAGTGTGTTTAGTACGTACTGCATTCCTGATTAATCCCATTGTTTGAAAACGATGAAATTGGAGAATTTAATGTTGATTGTGATCAGTGAAAATGTTTGGTGAGCCCTCAAAAAGGTGAAATTCATCCGTGAACAGGTTATTCCGGTGAAGTAATAATCAAGGGTAACATTATTTCGTTGAATAATCTTTCTGAATGCAGCAAACAAGACGTAAAATGACGGAATGAATGCTATTCATCACGTTTCTATCCACCTTTTAGCTTATTCACTAATTCAGTGATACGCATAATCAGTATTCATCGCGCTAATGATGCTGTTTAATCACTAACGCACGGCCCCATGAATCAATTTTCAATGAGGTGGTGGTCTCTGATCCATCGACACATTGACGAGTATATACTGTATTTGATAGAGTCATTCGGCTGTTGGAAGAGGGGAGGGAAGGGTTAAGGGGGAAAATTGGTGGGGGGAGGTGATCGGGGAATAACACTACAGTTGGCAATCGTAACCGATCGCCGTTACACGCCTACTCAAGGACACTGTCCATCTGACCCAATTACCGGATGCACCCTGGTAACTCCACTCCAGTGTTGATGCACCTCTGGTTCTAGCTACTATTGTCATACGTGGTACATGGGAAACACTAGCAAAACAAGACACAGAGAAACTCAGTTGGTCCATTAACAAGCCGGAAACCTTCAGCGGTGACGGAAAGGCGACTCTAACAAAATGCATGTGGGCTACAGTAGCTTTCAGGCTTGGATGCCCCAACAATTTCCCTAGTATTGTCCCAGAAGTTCAACCCTTTTGTCCTCTGAGTTACGCGAGACAATAATAGCTGTTATTTGACCCATCCAAGTCGTTACGTTCTGATACTGAAAATCAATACCAAATGTTGACACAACTCACTGACTCCCAGCATCTCGTCTCTCCATTCAAATATATCCACGTTGAATTTTCTCTCGTGGTATTTTAAAAATTCCACGGATAACGGTGAAAAAAAAAAATTGGTGGAACGAAAAAAAAAATGGGAGGGCGAGTTATCTGTTGTAAACTAAAAATTGGACAAAAGTTTTTTTCTGTTCGATTAAAAGCCCCCAGTTACCGATTTTAATCTCAATGCTCCTTTTTTACCACCATATCAAGGTCCATTCTGTATTTGTGGTATAGTGCGTTTTGTTCATGGCTATCGGTTGAATCTTGCGAGAGCAAGCGGAAAACCAGGAAACCGAGCATTTCCAACGAGTGACTATTCAAACAATGGCTCACATCGCGCTATGCGTAGAGCATACATTCAGGGGAGAACTGGTAAAGGGGTCATAGAAATGTTGAATTGGATTGAGTATAACGATAAAATATATACGTACTCCTGTACCAACTCTCAATTATGTCTGATTACATCCTCGACCATTGGTCATTCACCGTCATTCCACTAACAGCGTTTGACCTTTGTTTTACGAACAAAGTTGATCTTGTTATGAACATCAAAGTGGTCTGAGTTTATGCTATCGGGTGGGCATCAGCAAATGTTACTTCTCGTCAGTAATCTTGTTTCATGAGTCGATGATTTCCCGTTTATTTCGACAACTCGGCGATATTTAACTCTGAGTATTGTCCAACTCCACAATTCCAATATTTGGACTAGATTTTGTCAGGGTTTCCTCACGGTTTAACTATTGAATCGATAGTCTTTCGTTGCCACTTGGATTTCACGGGTCACAGGGTACGACATGTAGATCCCAAGAAATTTCAACTGATGTTTAGATTATGGTGACAATTGTGGGGATGCACTCGGTTCTATGTGAAGCGTGATGAAAGCCATATATGTGGTACACATGTGAACGTAATCAATGGTTGTACTTGCTTGTGAACCGAGTCATGTGGAAGCTTCAAGTCAAATTAAATTAACAGGGCTCGGTGAATTTTTTAAAGGTAGAGGAGAATTTAATTGAATTTTTTATACACCAGGTGGAAAATTAAAAGGGAATTGCTTTTTGAGTAGAAGATTCATCAAGGCATTCCCCGGTTGATGGGTCTCGTCTATAAATTGTAAAGCATTGCAGGGGGTTAGCGAGAGATGGCTGAATGTATCATGAACCAGAAAATGATTAAATTGCGTAATCATCAACATGCTGAATTACTGACTCCAGGTCCCCCGGAATATGGTAGCATTACTCAGTTTAGTACCCGATGCAATCCCGAGGGGATTGTTCTCGTCTTGTACATCGGATTGCTCGCATAGTGGTATCGCAGTTTTACGTGTGGCCGAGTGCAATGTGTGATAATATAAATGGAGAAAGACGGGGAGGTGTGAGAAGGTTCATATTACTCGATGTACAGGAGCCATTTGTGGCTGTCGGCGGAGTGTCAAGGGCTGACAGCCCATCGTGAAAAAAATATTCAGCTTCAATTTGTCGAAGTCCTCGGTAATTTATTCTTGAAGGTCTTTCATTCATTCTCATTGGACAAACGCTGTTCAACGAGTATTAGTGTTCCTCTTGAAATTTATTTAGTAACTGCATTTTGGATGGTTTTAGGTTGAAAATATAATAGTTTGTATGAGAAAGTTTGTATTCATGGTAATCATTTTGGATTCACACGACATGAAAATTCGTCTGGGTCATTCATTGTGCTCGGGGCATGGTAAAAAGAAATAGAAGCCCTGAGTAATCCATACTCTTTGTTTACCTCGCTCGAACAAACTTACGTTCCGCGAACCGTTAAGTCGTTAAGCACCCTATAACGTTCAAAGGTTCCTCGACCCTTGGTAGAGAGGTCTTGCCCCAGTAAAACAAAATTCTTCGACTTTATCTTGTTTTTCACTTCTTTTTTTTTATTCCAACAAAAGTTGTATACGATATTTCTCGCGGAACAGAGTGTATACATATCTCGAAGAGGTTTTTCTCACCCATTTACTCGGTGAAGTGTAAAGAGTACTTGCTAAATACCATAAAACATTTCAACTCTCATAACTACTTTTTCCAATTTGCCATAAATAATTTATGGATGAGCAAACCTTTAATCACGGAGGGAAGTCTATTTCTATTCGAACTCGTGAAATCGTAACTCACCTGGAACAGAAATAAGAGGTTAAAATTATTAGAATACAAATGGCTCTGGAGAATGTACCTTAAATTTATAGTACTATTAAATTTTCATGTTTATACGACGATAATGTATTTATTGCTGTATGAATTCAACCAATTCTACACACAGATCACGTGGAATATGTGGATAATTCACGACTCCTTCCAAGACGGATTTATCGAGAGCGATATGTATTGGTAGTTGCAGTTTGTCAGTTCACGTAACGGTATTTTCAGATCTGATAGGTCTCCCTTGGTGGGTGAGGGTTTGGGAAAATCGTAGCGAGAGATTTGTGACTCGTTTTTCCATGCGAGACGACGTAAATCCGGACCAATATACCTCGCACAAGAATGAATATTTCCGTACATCCCCCACCCGGGGGGGGGGGGGGGGAGGAGAGGAATACTGATACCGTAATCAATGAGTGATCGAATGTTTTCTCGACTTATTCTTCTTGCACAAAAAACTGGCAATCTGTTATCATGAATTTTGTGATCGACTGCCGATTGGACGAATTAATCTCCCCATTGATCATTACTACAAAGTAATCCGAATTAATCATGGTCGTTTGTTGATTAGAGCTAGTTTATCCGCTTGATGTTAGTCTAGATTCGTCTGCGACACGATCAATATTTTTTTTCATGATGGTTAATTCACCGATGGTTTATAATTTTCTCGTTTGTTTGATAATTTGATGAGGTCTCGTGGTGAAACCTATCTTTCCAACGAACCTCGCGGCGATCTCAATTGCATTCACGATAGACTCACTTCGTTATCATGGATGACTTTGAAATTACATGGTAAACGGGATGGTAATCCCTGTAATAGGAAGGGCGGATAAAAAAAGGCAATAATGGTTAATCGGTGAAAACAGTCTGAGTGAAACAGGGGATCTCTATTAAGAGAAAACCACTTGGGGTGGATTATATCGGGGACAATATGGGGCAGAGGTTAACCGGAACAGACGGCGCCTAATCAGATGGGGAAGGGTTTTCTTTCATGGGTTCAGACATTTCCTCCGAGGGCTTGATACAATTTTGCACTTTGGCAATTTAAGGGAGGATTATTTGATGAATCAACAGATGTTGTTTGTATTTTCGAGGATGTTCGCGGATATTCAGTTAATTTCAAATTGTTTATTACAATGAAAGAGGGTTGAGGGTTTGTATTGTTGATATTTTAACTCGCCGAGCGGATATTAAATATTTAATTGGAGTTTTTAATTGAAATTTTCGTATTCATTTGTGAGAAAAACTGCTTGAATAAACAATCGTTATCATTAAAGATTAATTTCAATTGGGATTATTTATTTTTGGGGCGCATATCCGGTTGGTGAAGTGAGCGGTGTTGAGGGGGTAATAAAATTTGAAACAAATTACCAAATAAAATTCAATCATGCAGTGGAAATTATTTAACGGGAGTATCACGGTTGTGATTATTTAAGCAATTATCAATTAGTAATTTTTTTCATTAAAACTCACGGTAAAGGTGATTGTTCCATATCCCTTTACACACGGGAAACAAATCATCACTCAATTTTTTGCCCACACAGTCTGAAAAAATAATGAAAAACTATTCACGAATTATTCATGGCTACTGAGCATTCGGTGGCTTAATTACTACGTAACCAATGCCTCTGAGTTCTCTCTACCGTGCCGTTCAAATTCCAATTTGTGTCGATGAATAATTATAGCAGACATCGTATGAAAGGGGCAACAAGAGGGTGGCAGAGATGAGAGGTAGCGGGGAAAGTTGCTACGTAGACATTCAATAATTGGATCGTAATTAAGGCGCTTGACCTATTTGGATTCCTCATCAACTACAATTGATATGTTCCACTCCAATTCCCACTTTTCACTCCGAAGGTGAGGAGTACTTCAATGCGGATCCGTGATGATTCATTGTCATAAAAAAATAATCACTCTTTGAGTAGTTCTGAATTAAGAATACCTTTGCAATTTCAAAAGCTCAACTCGAGACACTGATGCTGAGTTTCATTGAAATCACTGATTGTATTCGAAACAACTCGGAATTCTGACAGTATCGATTATTTAATCATTTATTGACATCCAATGGGCAATTAATCGAGAGCTTCAACTAACGTCACGATATTGAATATATATTTTTATCTGTGAGTTTCAATTAATATCTGAAGAAAAAAAATCAGTCTGCAAGGGCCAAAGGGGAATGAAATTAACCAGCTAATGGCACCGACGTTGATGTAACTCAGTGAAGTATGGAGGATAGAAGAGTAAAAGGAAAAAGGAGCGTTTAAAATATAAGTCATCTACGGACAACTCTCGCTGAATCTTTCATCTCGTTTAGTAAACGCGTAAACTTTGAAGCTCTCTGATGCTCTACTTCGTCGTCTAGTCCTCCCTCAATAAGGACTCAATTCATGAAAGTATTCGGCATAAATTCACTGTCGGGGGTGGGTGGGTGGTGGGTGAGTGAAAAGTGGGGTGAAAGCTAAGTTAAATTGTAACCAGCTTGGAAAACAAAGTGAGAATGGTTGTACTTGTGTGGAGTGCAGTGACTTGGGGTAGAAGAGAGAACAATTCAAGAATAACTGAACGAGGTAAAATTTAGCAAGTGGGTGGTAGAAGGGCGGACTTGTATAATTTGTATGAAATTTGTCTTTTCCTTTCTCTCGCTAAACTCCGAGGGTGGGGCTCTTTCTTAATACCCTTGCCCATAGTGTTGAAACTTAATTTAAGTTGAAAAGCCAGCTGCATGGTGAGGCAAGCCTCTTGTCGCATACATCATACAAAATGCTCAGGGGATCGCTGAAAATTGATGAAAAAAATGAAATTTTCGCATCGATTACGGTGAAAACATCAAACAGTCATTTATTCATGGTTGGAGAAAAATGTATATGTGACCGAGTGCTAGTGATGCCAGAATTATTGGAGAGGCCACAATGGTCTGAGTATATAGTACCCCCTGAAATCAGAGAAATTGGAACGCGTCAATTGTTCACCACCGATGGACGGAAATGCAGAGACCAACACAATGCCGACAGTTTCTCAATTGCAACGAAGAGTTTCATCCCATCCTAAAGATTTAGAGGTACATTGCCAAATGTCAGAGTACCCGATGGTGTAATTAAGTTTACCAGAACGAGCTGCGGGAAGGATTTCATCCTGGATTTCCACTATCCGGAATTGCTCAGTTGCTGGTCTATAATCAGCGCGGTGGAGAGAACTTTATACCTGCGTCTTGTCACTTCGAATTATCTGTGGATGTAGGGCAACCACATCGATATCTATAAATGGAAAATAATCGTGGAAGGATGTTTGATGAAATATTTGAATTTCACAAGCGGAAATGAGGGCCCCTGTGATGAGTGTAATCCTTCTGCCATGAGACTTTCTCGACGGTCATGCGTAATCTATTTCTGCAAGTTTTGTACTTTACGATTTCCTACTTTGAGGGATGCTCTCGTGTCCTGGCAGCATCTCCATCTCCAGGGTATCGTTTGAGTAGTTCCCACGGGTGGCCAAGGCTTATCTAGTAACGAACTGAAACTTACTCGAGACGTATATCTACGTTTCCTCCTTTGCGTTCCTCAAAGTCCGCCCACAAGGTTATCGTCGACATCCCCAGGGCCATTCTTCCACATGTCATTGCAGTCCAGTTGATAATTGCAATGACAAATCACTCTTGCGTACTCTATCGCTTCGAAAGAGCACATCTCATTGTATCAGGCGTTTGTCACTCAATGATCTCAAGAGTGCCACATAAAGCCCCTGAATTTTCGAATTCCATGGCAATTTCAACAGTTCCTCCGCTGAAAGTTTAGATTGAAATGAAGTCCATTCGATGCAATACTGAATAGTTACACACGTGTTTCGAGACTCCAGAAATAGAAGTTTCAGAACTGGAGCGGCCATTACGATACTCCGTAGGTATTCGAAAACCTTTTGAGAGTCACGTGACCACTGGATGAGGGCTAATGTTGAAAAGTTTAGGGACGAAATTACATGCAAATTTCATTCCGCCTGTAGTGTTTTTCTCTGTTGTGGATGAGAGGAAAAAAAAAATATCGCTGCAGTGGCAACTCGAAGGCGCCTTGCTATCACGGTATTTTCAATTTCTAGAGTCAGTGAAAATTTTTAGCGCTGATCCATACAATTTTTGGCACTCTGTTCCGGTGGTCTCGTGCGTGGCTACGAATGTCAATTTTTGAAATTCACCGGACCATAGTGGTGGAGAATCCCCAGATATTCCCAGCTGTTGCAATCCTATAACCAGTCGACTGGTGGTGGAAATGACTCCTCAATCGATATCTCCACCATTTTCCTGGATGTTTATCAAGTTCTCGCGGGTAGTATTAAATCCAATAATTTCTACTCCTCGGTGGAATAAATGAGATGATAATCAGATCAGAGAATTTGTATGCTAACGTGTCTCTAATATTCGATGGAAGATTGTAAAAATGTGAATGGAAAGAGGGGATAGAAATTGGTGGATGAAAGAACAAACAAATAATCTGGGGCAACGAATGAAGAAACGGTATTTGTGGGGAGGAGGGAGGCTCTCTCCTTCTAGAGAGAGGTTCTCCGTAGTGAGGTTGACAATCTAAGTGCAAAGCGAGTCGGAAGTAGATGGCTTTCTTATCATCGGGGATAAGTGAAACGGTGCATATATACCCTTTGAATGCATGTGAAACCCGAGAAAGCCAAAGGGAAACAGAGAAATGAAACAGCCAGGAGGAAACTCGTTGGCATTAGAGTCACATCTGAGGCGACCCAGCCTCTATCTCTCTGTGGCCATTTTCCATTTTCCATTTCCATCGTAACAGTGTCACTGTGATTTCAGATTGTATTGAGGGGTCGCCATATTTCATTGGCGTACGATAAGTTTGACGTATTCCGATTTTACTGAATTCAAAATTTTGACGCCAGTGCAATCCGTTTTAATCGCATAGCCATCACTTAAACAATTTGCGTCAGATTATATTATTTTGGCGGTTCTTGGGAATATTCTGGTGTTTTTTAATTTTCTAATTCTCTTGGAAAAATCAAGCCGTTGTTGAGTATGTAGGAATAATATTTCGGTGTATATTTTCTCTTGATATTTCCTCTCACGCAGATTTACTCATGTTCGTGTATCACGGAGTCAGAAGGCATGCATAAGCCAACTTGTCAAGCTCTGTGTATTTTTTCCATTAGTAATTTCGTTTTATTTCTTTTTCTCGGTGGTAGACAATAATGACACTGTTACGAGCCACGTACCGACGTAGGGGGGCAACCGTGTCTGACGAATATTGGTTTTGTCGCAACGGGAGGAGATATAATGTAATTTTAAGACTCCTGCGGTGAATGGAATGAAAATTTCAGATAACGCAGATTAAACGTAAGGGGAAAAGCGACAAAAAATGTCATTTCAATTTACATATAAATAAGGGTGGGGTTATGGTTTTAGAGGTTGGAGTTTCATCTTCATTTGGAATATCTTTCTTTTTTTTTTTTGTCCAGTAGTTTTCAATGGCTCGAGATACAGCTGGAGATCGTTGGTGTGTCTATGAAACAATGGGCTGGTATTTTCATAAGCCTCTGGTTCAACGGCCAACTTTTTGGTGAGGCTGGAGGTTAGGCATGATCCTTTGGAGAAGTTTTCTTGTCGTTGCAAATGAGCTAGGATATTCATGTATAAAACAGGCGAATGCTTCTTTTCTCACGGGTATTTGAAAGGATTTTGGGTTTCTGGGTGAGATGTTTCGACTTTATTTCACCTCTTTGTTCATTCGGTTTCTTTTTCTTCGTTGAATTTTTAATGAATTACTCGTTGATATTAATGGTAGATTATTATTCCAAGAAAATAGTGTTTGCTGTATTTTGATAAAGCGGAGCAGTAAATTGTTCCTCAGTGAATGTTTAAATTAAACTTTTAACTTGTACAGTTTTAACTTGTTTCTGGGCTCTGATGAAAAATGCCCGGAGACCCGAAAAAAGAAAGAGTGATGAAAAAAAGAGAGAGCGTTGGACGTTGTGCTCCCGTAGTGCTTGTGCACGCGGTGCACAACCCGTTCATTATAAAGTTATATCACGAAGTATTTTTATATTCTTCATTTTTTACAATTTTCCAGACGTTTATAATTATCAACTTCCAATTACAGACTTGTTATTTTTATAGCGTCATTCCTTGGGTGGTTTAGCTTTCGTATTTTTTTTTCCACGGACTTTCGTCGTAAAATAATGGATTTTTACTTATTTATTTATTTTTCCGGTGATGAATTTGCCGTCGCATATTTCTGAGGAAGTATTTTTGGGTTTCGAGTGAATCGTTGAAGGGTAAATTCATCTGAAAGTGCTTGAATTCAATTATCACTGTTCTCAATGAGCCTCAATCATAATATTGTTACGGAATTCATTATGAAAGTTGGTGAAAATTTCAAACAATCACAGACACTCAAAAACTTTGAGCATCCGTTCGTATTTACTCGGAATTAGGATGAAATTTCACTTCACTAACAATTATCCGAGTGAATCTCCGGGCCTTACGATTGTTCTACGGCGATGAGATGATCGTGATTGGACTAGTTTCAACTTTAATTACGCCACTTTCACGAAAATAACAATGAGAAATCATCGAGTGGGTAATTGGTTTAGAAATCAGATTAGATGGGGTACTTGTCTTCGAGTGACACGGAATTAACACTTTAGGGTGGATTTTAACACGTGTACCAAGACTGCTCATTCCGACGTCTGTTTACTGAGGAAGACGACAGTTTGCGGACACGATTGTTTATGTTTGCGTAAGACCGACGCACATCTAGGGGAGAATATGGGAAATGAACACTTGCTCCGTACCCCCTCGTGCCCTCAAAAAATAAATTCATTCAAATCTCAGCATTAATTCTCAACATTTCTCTCCACCAATTAAAAGTGAAAAAATTATGGCAACATAAAAATAAATAATTCATCCCTCGGTTAATTTTCGCTCGGATAAATATTCCAATATTGATTGCATGAAAAAATAACGAATGATCAGTTTGAATGAATAAGAATTCAGTTAATCAACGAATGGAAATTGAATATTGATGAAATCAGGAAAATCCGTGGGGGGAAGCGCTGGATAATGAGGACATATAGTCGTTGTTTACGGATATCCACCGGTGCCCTGAATAAAATGAATAAAATTACGATGAACGGCAACAAAAGGAGATGATGGGAATACACATGTTCGTTTTTTTTTTTACTCAATTCCATACAGATGGAATGACAAAACCATTACTTATCGTGACAGTGGACAAAATCCCCGGGTGGACATTCCCCTTCGGCTCTATTCATGGAATTTCTCACTCTCTATCGGCCATTTCTCTGATTTTCACGGGTGAATGGGGCGGAGAAAGAAAGGGGGATGGCAAAATAAGCCCAGGGAATAGTCGCATTTTGAGTGATCCAAAAAAAATCTAATAAATCTAATAAAATCTCAAAATGAATTTCCTATATCCGCTCTTCCTGCTTCTATCTGTTATTTTCACCTGATTCCACTGGTGATCCTGATAAGGATTGAAATATTCAATTAATAATTTAATTAACAGCGTATTGTAAAATATTGAGATAATTATCATCGAGTTGAAAAATAATTGTCGAGTCGGGAAAATATGCGCTGCTTTAATCACCGGATATGTGACCAGTGGGTGGTGGGGAATTATTACATGAACGTATTTTCCACGTATTGGAATTTAAAAGAGCGTAAAATGGCAATTCGACAATTTGTTTGGGTGTCTACAACGAAGAAATAATGGAAAGGGCAGTTTTTCACCCATCGATGTGTCCCATGTACCTCTGAATGTAAATAATCGACATGACCGGAAGCGAAACAATAATCATGCATCGATGATGGTCAACGTCGCGGGTGATCATTAAATGTCCAATTAAAATTTTCAATTAAAGTACCGGACTGATTCATTATCGCGAAATTCCACATTCGCGCATGATCGGAGGACAATTTAAATTCTGATTCATCATTTTAATGTGGTATCGATCTCCTCGGTGAACTGTGACGCATTCATTGTGAAATACGTTGGTCCTTATTCAAAATTACATCTTTACAAAATGTCTGCCCCATTTCGAGTACATCTGAATCGATGATGTGACCTGGCAAATCTCAAAGTTAAGCCTCGGGCTTTTGCTAATTCCCAATCTGAAATTCCACGGTCTCTGTATCTAGTTAATTACAGCCCTCTGCAAATCAATTATCAATTTCCACATAAAGAGATTTATTAGAATTGCTTTTTCCGTGGGTTACACTCTTAAACATTACGTACAGTATGAAATATCAAAAATAAACCAACCCCACATAAACTATTGACATTAAACATAAATATAAAATTATAGAATATAAATAACGTTCTGTCGTATACTATTTTGAATTGATATTTAACCCATTAATTCTCAAAGACTAGCTTTCCGTCTGCCTCTCAACAATTTCCCCTGGCCCCTGAATTTCACAATCGAAATGCCCGATAAATAACGCTCTTGAATAAAATTGATACCATTCACTATTCTTATTCGCACGAAAGAGGATACAGTGTGATAAATATTCATTCCCATATCCTTTTCATTTCGCTCTATATACTCCCGAGAAATATGAGATATCCAAGTACTGGGGACACTGGCAAAGCGAACAATATCCCAGCAACAATGCGACATTATCTGAATGCTTGGGAAAATTGTCGGGGAGAGGTAGGGGGATGGAAAAAGTAGAAAAAAGAAAAGAAAAATGGAAAAAACGCACATGGTTATCTTATACGCACACGGTATTATCTGGGGGAGGTATCTCCAGGGCGTCCAGGGATGACAATGAGGGGTATGGGGTGAAAAGCGTCATCGTATAACCTTGTGCTACAGTGGTGTGTTACGTATTAGGGAAAATGGGTTGCGATGCATCACCTTGGTAACGCATATGCATCGTTGTTGACGGGTAGAGAGAAGGCCAGCTCTTGGTGAAACGGCGTGCTAAAGCTCGTGGGAATGCCATGGGGTGGTAAAGAACGAGGGAGAAGGGTGGATAGTGGGTTGATAGTGGGTGGAGGATGAAGGCAGAAGCCAGTGGAATAGGCGCGCCGAGAACGAATAGAATTTAGCTGGGATCGCTGCTGGTTCAATTCAGATAGCCTTTCAGCCGGCATATTAAATTTATGGTATGCTTGCCGCACATAACTCAGTCGACCACTGTGTAGGAGGTGTTATTCAGACTGGATTCATTCGAATGGAGTGAGATCATTCTGTTGTTTTCCCCATTTTTGCCGGTCATCTTCATCCACGTCATCATTCTCCCATCGTCCATCCAGTTTTCGTAATTGTTATTCCGGGGGATGTGGATTTTACCACGGAGCCTTTAGGTTTCAATTGGTTTGCCCGGATCAGGGGAATATTCTCATCACTACTGTCAGCAATTTCATAATTCGTTGTGAGAGGTTCAATTCGTGGGATTTTTTTTTTATCTTTTAATCTTTTTGTTTTGTCAAGTTTATGCAATTGGGTGAGAGGTTGTGGTCTTTATTATGCAGAGGGTGAAAAAGATGACGTAAAAATGAGGGAGTGAGATGAAATCGTGATTTTGTCTGTGAAGAGCGTAATCGCGAGTCTTTCTGAATTCGTGAGCTGTGGGGAATTATAAAAATCCTCTGGTGCGTGAGAATCAGTCTTCATTCAGTCTTTGGATACAAATAGTGCGATAATTAAACTTCCGTACGTTCTTTTTTGTACTCATACGTCTTTTGTAATTGTGGATTGCACACGGGGACTCCCCGGACCATTTAGTACCCGAGATTCAGGGCTCTTCTTTTTTTTTTTTTGTTAATCATCCCCTGGGGTTGGGGTTGTGCCTCGTTAGAACGACGGAGAGTATCTGCGTGGGGATTCGATGACTCTTTGTCGTTGTAATACGTGAAGACTCGTCAATCTCCGTTTCTATATCCCTCATTCCACAAAAGGAAGGACCATCTCTCGACGGCTAACGAGTTCCTCGGATACTTGGAACTTTCATTTCCGATCGACCTCTGCAATCCTGTGGGCTTCATGCTCCTCACTCTAATCAGTAGAAATAGGAAATCATTTCTCGATCCAACCAGACGAATAATTCGTTTGAATTTAATATATTTTATTTCACTGCAGCGACGGACATCCCCTTCAATAATTCCATGAAGTTCATCTTAAATTAAATTTCTCATTCTTTCAATATATCCCAATGGATGTATTAATTTATTTACATATTTATCTGTTAATTTGGGCTACGACCATCTTTTGGAGTGGTAAAATGTTAAAAATTCAGATTTGATGGAAATGAGCCATATTTCAGGGTGTAATCGTATATCCTCCATCGTTGGCTATTCCGTCACTTCATCCCCACCTTTAACGACCATGTAATTGCTTTTGAAAATTGATTAAAAGCTATCGTCCCTTTTGCTTTTCTGGGGATGACGGTAACAGAGGAGATAGAACACGTTGGGAGGTATACAGTGGTGGACAGCCAACGCCCCAGTGTGTTTCAACCCTCAACCCATCTCTACTGGCCATTCCAAAAACACCCCCAGTGCTTTCGTTTCCTCGACTAATGCCCACCCACCTCACTGAGTAAATCCTCTTGGCGAGTATGTGACCCTTTGCCCTCTTTCTTTTTTTTTCTCCCTCTCTTCATTTTATTTTCACCCGTCACTTGATGGTTTTTCAACTTTTTCCTCCTCATGCAAACAGGAAATTGGTCGCAATCACCCTTACTCTCAGCTCGACTTTTTTTCGCAGACCTGATTCACCGCATGGCGGTGCCATCCATTGGATTTTCTTTGTTTTCGCAAATAGGGGAAACCGGGAATTTTTGGACAGGGGGTTAATTGAATTGTTTGATTATTGCGGCACTTTTCAAGCCGGTTGGTTTATCATTCGAATAATCTGTCGGCTATCATTTATTTTTCGTCAATAATATAGTTGAACTGTTTTGTGGAATAAATCTGCATAATATCGATAATAGTTGATTAGCCATCCATATTTTGGTGCTCAAAGTTATTTGCACGCCCGACCATAAATTCCATAATTACCTCCTCGCGAATCATTGAATTTTTCGAGAATGCAATTTATGGCGAATGGAGTAATTGGAACATCGAGCGCTTCATTTCCATTCGAAGTAATAATATTTATTATACTGAGTGGAATATAGTTGGCCCCGTAATATCCACAACTGGCACTAATTGATGTGTTAATGAAATAATGCCGACTGGTTGGATATTATTTTTATTCACTGGAGTGATGGTTTACGGAAGTTTATTCTGATAATTTTCATTAGGGCTGGACAAGCCTCTGTGGTATTGGCTATCGGTGGTCCAAATACAAACTCCAATAATCTATAAAAACACTCGAGAGTTTTTCCTGCTATTCCTATCGCAATGTTTTCGGTATCTAACAACGCATATGGCGAGAAAAGTACGTCTTGGTATTGTACGTATTACACTGGTTAGAAACATTTTCAGTGCGCCATTCACGGGGGTATCAAAGTTTTGAAATAAATCGTATCCGACACTTGAATTCAGGGACGTACAAACTACACACCGGACGCTCCACGGACGTTGTTATATTGCTTTTCCAAACTTTGTATTTCTGTCATTGTTTATCTTGCTGTCTCTCAACCTGGGAGATCTACTGGCGTGAGAAATCGACAGCAAGAATTTCAATCAAATGAGTGAAACACTTTTTATTCACAACTTTTATGTCGACTTTTCAATTTCTTTGTGATTGTGTTATCGATTTCTAGAATTTATCTGGACTTACTTTTCGCGAATCGAATTTAATTTCGGTGATAGTTACCAATGCCTGTAGAGAATTTCACTGAAAAATGTGATTAACTGGATATTTAATAATGTCGATAACGGAAATCGGGAATAAAATTGAATTCAATTCAATTATTATTGATTAATTAATCAGTCAGGAGTTTATGCCTCGAAGGGATTGTGCAATTTTTCATCAAATAATGAACGGGTCATTGACTTCGCTATTACCGAAATGTCTTTTTTCGCTGTGGAAATTTGTCGAAATGGTTTTATTTGTAGATCTTCAGAAGCTTACAGACCGATGAGCTGATAAAATATGGGGGAGATTGATGGCAAAGACCCATCATAGTTCCCCCTGCCAGTTACCAATTGACTTCTGACAATTTAGCGTCTTCTAGACATCGGTAATAACAAAATACGGAAAAAAGAGAAAGCGATGATAAGGGGAAGCTGATGCGCTTGAGGTTATTTTCTCCGGCTCCCCAATATTCTCGGCAATTTCGTGTCTCTTGCTGATTGGAAGACAACAATTGCTCGAGTGTTCGAGGAGACGGTGGAAAAACAAACTGAAGAGTCACTCATGCGACCCAAGAATTATTACTTGCGTAAACACGTATTGGTTTGTTGTTCCCCTTGCGGGCACAACTCAAGAGGAAAATAGAGCGGTGGAAAAAAATTCTTGGGAAAAATAATCGCGATAGGTTGTCGCGAGTTTATGAGAGGAGAAAAGTGATAGGTGTTGAGAAAATATTCCGTTGTCATATCTTAATTGTGGTCTCTTTGATATTGTGGAGAGAATTTTGTGAGAATTTTTTTATTGGAAATTGTCATGTGAAAAATTGACTCGTCAATTTTACCGGTGAAATGGAAATTCTTTTTTCACTCGGTATTTGCCGTATGTAAACGAACCAATGGTCGGAGCAAACGTCGTGTCGTTCTTTGGCATTTTTTCGATTGTCATTGTCGATGGGTGAATTTATTTGAGGGCATTGATTTCTGAAAAATTGAACCAACGGTTGAGTGGGTAGAAAAAAAAACAGGGTGAGGTGAGTTTGACGGTTTTTTAACGAGTCGTTATGGAGTGACAGTGATACAATTGAATTTTAGGTTTTAATTGGAGTGAATGGCGGTCGATTCGATGAGATTGGGCGATTAATTGAGGGTAAATTGTTGTTTTCATGACGGCGCAAATCGATTTAATCGTTTTTATGATTTGTCCGGTGTTCCGGTGGTGTGCTGCGTTGCCGATTTAGTACTTGTGTGTCAGAGCGTTGGGGATGCTGTACGCGGCAACAGCGCATGCAGAAATATCTGCGCGCACCGTAGCGCGCAGTCCCCGCGGTAATTTTCGAGATCCAAGGAATTCACACGAGAATAATAATTCCAGAATAATTTCAATTTTACTCTGCATGCCCTAGGAGAAAAACCATAAACGAAGAAAAAAATATCATCGAAGAAACTACCCCTCCGTGACATTCACAATCATCCCCCGTAGCTTTTTCACCCTCGTTGAGAACCATGCATTCCATTTTCTGGTCGTAAGATTTATTATTCTCGTGTCGAATTATTTATCATTCTTTTAAGTAAAAATGAAAATGGTCGGGCAGAGGAAGTGAAACCTCTTTCATAGAAGCTGCGGTAGAAGCCTATCGTAAATCAAATTCATGAGAACACGAGGGGAGGTAAACTAAAATTTCCATGACTGTACGTAAAAGTAATCAACACACTATATTCGCCATTAAAATTCTCGTTTGAATATGCTCCATCCACCTGAAATAATTGAAATCCCTCAATTGTTCGAGTATATTCATTTAGGAGTGGGAAAATGATGAAAATTATGGTCACATACTCCAGATGAAATGAAATTCCGAGTCTCGATAAAAGCTGTCCATTCAATGAGAAAAAATAATATCCCATTGTTAACTCGCGAATAATTATTCATGTAGCACATTGAAAAACGATAATACCGGGGTTATGATGAAGTACCGAGGGCACTCGTTAATTCAGAGAAACATATCCACAATTTTTTATTTCTACATATTTTTTTTTTTCAACCCCCTCATTCTTTGTTGTTGTCGGGCTCTTTATTTATCTCCTCACTTCATCACTGTGAGACGAGCCATTTCCTTTTCGAATTTCAACGTATTTTATTCCGTATGTATGTGTACTCTCTACCTCCAAGTAAGAGAGGTTGGAGTGCGATTTCTCATCGACACCCGGGCTTTTCTCTCTCTTATTTTTTTTTTTTATCTCTTCCTCTCGTATCCGAGAGGACGGACCCACATTTATTTTCCCTCCTCTATCCCCCCAACGGTGGTACATCCCCATCCTTTCATCGCCATCCTTACGTTCATCACGTCTTGAGAGAGACTGAGCGTACACGAACCGCAGACACGGCTGCCCAATGTTTGTCATGATTTTTTTTTCATCCCCTTCTCTCCGTCCCTCCATCTCTTCCTCCCTTCCACCCTTCCTCCCCCTCCCTTCCACCCTTCCTCCCCCTCCCACCCACCGAGTGAAAGCCTCAAAATTGAATAATGATGGGAAAATGTACCAGTGAGGGATGCGTTATGACAAAAAGGTCATTACTCCGAGGGCCGCACAAGAGGGATTTGATGAAATTCATTGGAGGGTTTTATTTTTGAGTTGAAGGGTCTCAGGCATTTTTCCTCCCCTCCCCTTCAATTTTCTGGGGAGATGATAAAATTCACATAAAGATCAAATCTTTGTCTCTCATATTTGTATTACCTTCTTTGACATGATTTGTTGCGATCGCGCCTGCAACTGACTCACCCCTCGAGGGATGAAAATACGGTAATAAGAAAAAATGTCATGGATTACGGGGGATGATGGCAATTTGGATAGGGAAATCAATGGGAATGTAGAGCGGAAAGAATTGAGATGGACGGCTATGTTTAACGATCAATTGGTCGAGTTGATGAAAGTGACTTTTCTCTAGAATTGTTTTTTTATCGAGTGTTGCATTTCGATTTTATATCAGTTATAAACAAAAAAAAAATTATCCCCAGTACCTGGGACAGTGGCCCATTTTTCGGGCCATTGATAACCCAATTCCGTCATCTTCACACATCTCCAGTAATTAAAGGGCGTTGCAATGTGCGTTAGAATTACATATTCACCGCGTCTTTCCACCCACATTCACCATCTCTCCTCATTCCTACCGTTACCCGCTCTCTCATTCTCCATTATTTCGAAAGCCCAGTGTGCGAGAAAACCCGGGGATATAATTTACACGATTAATGAAACTGCCGTTTCAATAAATAACATTCACCGAGTTTCTCATCAAAATTTCAATCTCCGGTGTGAAAAAGGCAACTTCACTCGCACTATTATTATTATTTTTTTTTTCTGTCGTTGGAAATTTACGATTCAGGGAGAAAACGTGATCTTTGACGGGAGCCGTCACTTAGTGCGACAATTGCTTTCGAACTTTACGATTCTTGCGCATCCGTCATTACATTGAATGTTGACGGTGATTTTTTTCATGTCTCACTGACGGAAATTCGAACCGCAGTGGAACGTACCTCACGTCACGTTTACAGGGACAAGCTCTAATTGAAATCGTTAGCACCAGGGGTTGCACAATGTCGATGAAACAGACGTCTGTCTGTTCCTCTGGGGATTTCTTAATTGTTGGGGTAAGAATTAATTTTGGCGATTCAATTGCCACGGGTTGAATTCGAAATGTTTATGGGTCGTGTCACGGACTTTTTTTTTCTCAATTGAATCACCTTCAATCCCATTTCATATCCATCACATTCCCATTCTCACAGCCAATCTACCAACTCTCGTTTCACAGAAGTTCCGCACGGAAAAAGAGATGAATAAAAAAAAAAAAAAATTGTTATTCCCGCGTGAAATTCGTTGAGAGCACGGAATTGGCCAGATCGGCGGTTTTCCAATTGGTGAATAACGAATTGCGGACACGAGACGAATGAAATTCCTATTTTGAAGTCTTTTTACCTCCCCCATCGACTTTTCACTCTATTCTCTCAGAACGAACGCACAGCAGAGAAAGCTTTCAATTGCCCAAGACTTATTCATGATATCGCGGCATCTCTCCAAAATTAGAGTCCAATTTCCGAGAATTAGATTTTTTCATTCCTGTCTCTCGAGATACTAATGAATATGTCATGAAGATGCTCATACAATTTTCCGTATTGACACAATTTCCCTATTTTTCTCCAAAAAAAAGAAAAAGCACGGACTAGTGCAAATATTTACCTTCGAGATGACGGACGAATACGGAATGTCACGAAATATCTCGGAATATCTCTCTCTCTCATTCAGCAAATACTCGGGTAAATTCTTTCCAAGTGCAATGTCCACGGCAGTACCGAGGACACGAGGCCTCGGCTATTCGTGAAAATGACAGGTGGCAGGTACCAGGTAATAACTTCGCTTATACACAAAGTAGTTGTCCGTAAGCCTCTGCCTGCTGGTGTGCAATTTGTCGAGGAGAGGACGAAGGGTGGAAAAAAAAAAAGAAAATAAAAAAATAAAGTGGAAGAGACAAAGGGGAGTGACACGAGGGACGGAATTTACATTGGGAGTGAAAAACAAAGAATATATACTGGTCCAATCGTCCGAGCAGACTCTGGCTGTACCACTTCTTGATCCTGTTTTTTTCATGACCTCTCTCTCACCCACGTATTGCATTCCCAGTGCAATTTTTCCCCCACCCCTCCATTCCATTCCCTTCACCTTTTATTATTATTTTTGTTTGCCTGCTGGCCTTTTTTTTTTCTCCTCTCAGCCTTCTTTTTCGTTCATTTTATATTTTTTCACGCGCCCCTTCACCACACTATCTCGCGTGAAATATTTACCGGGTCTCTCGGTGGGTCCACCGGTTCAAAGCGCCAACCGATTTTATATACGGCATCCTGGAGAAAACACCGGAGAGCTTTGAATCATTCAAACGCCGAGGTTGGGACACATACGGTGAAGTAAGGAGCAAGTAGGAGAAAAAATAGAGCAGGTGGATTGGAGGCGGTAGAATATTGCGAAAAATCACTCTTCGTTCCCAGTGAATCTTTGATTGTTTTTTTTTTTTTCACTTCATTCTTTGTGAGAGGTGAATGAAAAAAATATCACCAAGGGCTTTGAATTGGCACGGGATGAAGACATTCTATTTTATTTTTTATTTCTGTTTAATAAATTTGGGGATCAATAAGAGCATCTCAGCTGTTGGGTGCGGATTGGTTCGAAGTAATTGGGAATTATTGATGGGTTGGGGAATCAATGGTCATTGTTTTGAACGATTTGGTAATCGAATGTTCAATGGTTGTTCCTTATGTACGCTGAGTTGACGTGATCGAGGACTTTTGTATCCGAAATAATTTCCAAACTGGAGTTGGTGTTGATAGAAAGGCAATAGACGTCTTTGATACAACAAGTGGATTCTCGTTAACGACGCTCAAACTTTGACGATTAACGATGGTTATATATCGCGAGTGCTAGGAATTGAAATTTCGGGTGGAAAATCGGGTGTATCGGGTGGCAAATTTAATCGTCGGATTGATTGAATCCTCTTGAAATAGTCAATTTGTAGCTGTGAATTTTTCAGTTTCAGTCAGAGGGTTGTGATCAATTTTTCCAGACACTTCCGATGGCATTTTTCTGAACAATGTGAATTTAGGTCTATGAATACCTTTTCAGTGGAAAAAAATTGATTGCAAATTCTTTGGGAATAACTCAGAAAGAATTATCTCAGTCGTGAATTTTTTTGATCGGAATAGGAACGGAATGCGCATTGTTCATTAAAAATTGGTAGTTTGTTCTGGTCTTTGTGGATTTCTTCTATTTTTATGAATTTGAGTTTTTCGCGGTTGAGGATTTTCAGGGGAAATTTAAGGGAAATCATTATCGATCAATCGTGTGACGTTCAGCCGATTAAGGCGTTATTATCGAGTGACTTTCGAGCGGCTGTCGCAGTTCATTGAGAGTTTTTGAGGACAAGCCCTCAGAGTGTCCTAGAGGAGTGAAGACTGGAGCCGAGGGGCTCAGCTAATCACAACTTTACCTGGTACAATCCATTTTGCGTCACGACATTCATTATAATGTGTTGTAACTTTGGCGTTGGAAGAGCCGCGTCGCATGGATTTTTCTCCTGTCGCACTCGATCATCTTCACGTGAATTTCCGATAATCGGGGGAAATAGTTTCATCGGCAATTTTTCATTGCTCGTCATGGCGGCGAAAGTTTCGGGTAATCGTCGAATTTTTTCGTCGCGAATGTTGGTTTTTTTTTTTTTTTAAATTATTGCCGATGTTGGAGAGTATTAACACTGGCTTCATCAAACTCTCGATGAATTTCAACAATTTTTCATCTGCGAAATTAAAGGGAACACATGCCCCACATTTGGAATGTATTTTTCAACATTTTTTTTTTCGTGAACTCGTGAATTGTTCATGCTACGCAGAATCACATTTTACACGGTACGTGTACAACAATACGGGATATACATTTTTAACGAATGACTGACGTTCACCGGATGTCCAGTGCCCAATGCCGTGACAATTAATTATCGATTCGTTAGTTTCTGACTTATTCAGTGAATGCCAACGTTTTTACTGCTGTATGATCCCGATGAATCGACACAATAGACCAGATTTTCTACGGAAAATATTTCGCGATAGCTTTGGGCCACCAAACGTCACTGACGATGTGAATGACAAAAAAATTGATAATTCCCGTGTGGACAGTGCTCATTAAAACGGCATTATGTGAGATTTCAATTATCGGAAAATTTCAGCACGGAAATGACGTAATTCACAGGTGAAATGAGAAATTATGATTGCCGGTTTCGGGATGAGTTTTAACACCGGACTAAAAGCTTTTAATTTTAACAGACTCATCTTTAATTCACAGTTAACTCTCGAATTAGGACACTCGCTTTTTTCCGACGCAATCCACTGAAAATTGGTGATTCATTTCGGAAGAGTTTTTTTTTTTGGGGGGGGGGAGAGAGAAAATTCAATATTGCATTCCCGCTGAATCGGGAGTGATGCAACTGTGTATCAGAATTCTCGTTGTTGTGGTGCAGATGCACCACAAATTCTTGATAATACTCGGTGAACACGTACGAGACACGACGTGAGGAGAGAAACTGAGATTTACAGGGGCTCGAGAGTCGTCTCAGCCGTATGTAGAGCATTTGCACAAGTCCCTTCATTTACGCACGGAATGTAGAATGGTCACCATATGCCGATGCATGTGATTCGAGGTTTAGAGAATGTTTGAGAATTGTTCGGTCATGATCGGAGGGTTTGAGAATTTGTCGAGATTCCATTGAAAAGCTCTCATGCCCTTAAGGCCCAGATGGAGGTATTATTCCCTATATATTGAATCGGTGTGTTTCACGGAGATATGGTTCCCCTGCAGGAAAACAAGAATTCATTATTTTCGCGCTACGACCCATAGGAGCCGAGATAATCGAGTTTTTCTAAAAAAAAAAAAAAATCGCTAAAATCGACTTCACTATAAGTGAAATCGATGCGCCGCGTCGCGCTGATT
>NW_011887840.1:0-1236 GCF_000806365.1 Fopius arisanus
ACGTCGAAGCAAGTTAACGGACCTCATATCGTACGAGAATCGTGTGTAGCCATTTGGTTTGCTTACATTACAACGCAGCTGAAGGAAGTTCAGTCACTTGTATCGACAAATTTGATAGGAATGAATAAAATTCGCTAGACTGGAGTTCGTCCGACGTGCAGCGTTTGACCTTTTCTGGTTTCAGAAAATATGCTCGAACATGTTAGAGAACATGATACGATACCCTCTGCTTCCAACATAAAAAATTTTAAAAGCTTGTACGTGGCAAGTAATTTTACGCTTTTTATTCTCCTTTTTGAATAGTTTTCTTTCCGGAAAATCTCGAAGCCACGGTCCTTTGGACCGGAGTCACGGATAAGGTGAAAACTCCACAAGAGTTTATTTTTTACTCTGCATAATTATGCCTTTTGCGTTCTCAATAATTTCACTCATCAATTCTCAATAATTCAATAATCCGTCCGGGGCCAGATTTCAATGTTTACTACTAAACTTAATTTTACATCTCAGAATACATCAAATAATTAATCTCAATTTAGCTATCCAATTATTGTCTTTCATTTAACATACATTTTGTATTGTTCAGGTCTATCGATTTTAGGGTTTGGCAAAATGACCCAATTATTAATGAATTAATGTTTTATGTTGACGGAAAAATAATGCAATAAAATACTGGGAGTTTCGTGAATTCCGAGCGTTCTATAAATCAAAATGTGTCCACTCATTTCTGACAATTACTAAATTCCGGATTTCCCAATTTTACGAAAATAATGATCGACTTGATTGGAAATCCCAAAAATATTTTTTATTTTTTCAGGAAATTCTTGCTAATTTCGAGAATACTGGATCTGTCTTTCATTCTAAGGATCGCTTAGATGAACGTGAGTGAATTTAGCTAACTCTATTTTGCTAAATTTTTCTAAAACAGGGAAAATGGTGGCGCTAAGGACGCCACCAATAATTTGTTTTTTCTCGGATTTTCGCACGCGGTGCTTTGCAAATTAACAATTTGAATCTGGAAAAATATTCAATAATATCCTACTCAATTTTTTCTGTAGGGATTCCTATCAAGATACGCGATAGCGTATCTGCCGAGTTGACGTCACAGGCAGAGGTGACGTCACAGGCAGGGAGCTGTCGTGTATATATTACAGCTAACAACTCGCCCCTAACCCCTTAAAAAAACTTCCATTGCTGTTTTCCCCTTTAAACACACGCTATTTTGCAAAAGTATCCTTA